>NW_027440182.1:0-234117 GCF_031893055.1 Leptodactylus fuscus | reverse complement strand
CTCTGACCTCTGATACCGATTCTGGCTCTGTTCTCTCAGACCGATTCTGGCACTGACCTCTCAGACCGATTCTGTCTCTGACCTTTCATACTGCTTCTGGTTCCGTCCTCTCAGACTGATTCTGCCTCTGACCTCTCATACTGCTTCTGGCTCTGATCTCTGACTGATTCTGACTCTGATTTTTCATACTAATTCTGGCTCTGATCTCTCAGACCGTTTCTGGCTTTGATCTTTCATACTGATTCTGGCTCTGATCTCTCAGACTGATTCTGACTCTGATCTCTCAGAATGATTCTGGCTCTGATCTCTCAGACCGATTCTGGCTCTGACCTTTCATACTGATTCTGGCTCTGACCTTTCATACTGATTCTGGCTCTGATCTCTCATACTGATTCTGGCTCTGATCTCTCAGACCGATTTTGGCTCTGATCTCTCAGACCGATTCTGGCTCTGATCTCTCAGACCGATTCTGGCTCTGATCTCTCAGACCGATTCTGGCTCTGATCTCTCAGACCGATTCTGGCTCTGACCTTTCATACTGATTCTGGCTCTGATCTCTCAGACTGATTCTGACTCTGATCTCTCATACTGAGTCTGGCTCTGATCTCTCAGACCGATTCTGGCTCTGACCTCTCATACTGATTCTGGCTCTGACCTCTCATACTGATTCTGGCTCTGACCTTTCATACTGATTCTGGCTCTGATCTCTCATACTGATTCTGGCTCTGATCTCTCAGACCGATTCTGGCTCTGATCTCTCAGACCGATTCTGGCTCTGATCTCTCAGACCGATTCTGGCTCTGATCTCTCAGACCGATTCTGGCTCTGAACTCTCAGACCGAATCTGGCTCTGATCTCTCAGACCGATTCTGGCTCTGACCTCTCAGACCGATTCTGGCTCTGACCTCTCTGACCGATTCTGGCTCTGACCTCTCAGACCGATTCTGGCTCTGATTTGTCAGACTGATTCTGGCTCTGACCTTTCATACTGATTCTGGCTCTGACCTCTCATACTGATTCTGGCTCTGATCTCTCATACTGATTCTGGCTCTGATCTCTCAGACCGATTCTGGCTCTGATCTCTCAGACCGATTCTGGCTCTGATCTCTCAGACCGATTCTGGCTCTGACCTCTCAGACCGATTCTGGCTCTGACCTTTCATACTGATTCTGGCTCTGATCTCTCAGACTGATTCTGACTCTGATCTCTCATACAGATTCTGGCTCTGATCTCTCAGACCGATTCTGGCTTTGATCTCTCAGACCGATTCTGGCTCTGACCTCTCAGACCGATTTTGGCTCTGACCTTTCATACTGATTCTGGCTCTGATCTCTCAGACTGATTCTGACTCTAATCTCTCAGACTGATTCTGGCTCTGATCTCTCAGACCGATTCTGGCTCTTACCTCTCAGACCGATTCTGGCTCTGACCTTTAATACTGCTTCTGGTTCCGTCCTCTCAGACTGATTCTGCCTCTGACCTCTCATACTGCTTCTGGCTCTGATCTCTGACTGATTCTGACTCTGATCTCTCATACTAATTCTGGCTCTGATCTCTCAGACCGTTTCTGGCTCTGACCTTTCATACTGATTCTGGCTCTGATCTCTCAGACTGATTCTGACTCTGATCTCTCAGAATGATTCTGGCTCTGATCTCTCGGACTGATTCTGACTCTTATCTCTCAGACTGATTCTGGCTCTGATCTCTCAGACCGATTCTGGCTCTGATCTCTCAGACCGATTCTGTCTCTGACCTCTCAGACCGATTCTGGCTCTGACCTCTCATACTGATTCTGGCTCTGATCTCTCACACCGATTCTGGCTCTGACCTCTCAGACTGATTCTAGCTCTGATCTCTCAGACCGATTCTGGCTCTGACCTTTCATACTGATTCTGGCTCTGATCTCTCAGACCGATTCTGGCTCTGATCTCTCAGACCGATTCTGGCTCTGATCTCTCACACCGATTCTGGCTCTGACCTCTCAGACTGATTCTGGCTCTGACCTTTCAGACTGCTTCTGGTTCTGACATCTCATACTTCTTCTGGCTCTGACCTCTCTGACCGATTCTGGCTCTGACCTCTCAGACTGATTCTGGCTCTGATCTCTCAGACTGATTCTGGCTCTGATCTCTCAGACCGATTCTGGCTCTGATCTCTCAGACCGATTCTGGCTCTGACCTTTCATACTGATTCTGGCTCTGATCTCTCAGATCGATTCTGGCTCTGATCTCTCAGACCGATTCTGGCTCTGATCTCTCAGACCGATTCTGGCTCTGACCTTTCATACTGATTCTGGCTCTGATCTCTCAGACCGATTCTGGATCTGACCTTTCATACTGATTCTGGCTCTGACCTTTCATACTGATTCTGGCTCTGATCTCTCATACTGATTCTGGCTCTGATCTCTCAGACCGATTTTGGCTCTGATCTCTCAGACCGATTCTGGCTCTGATCTCTCAGACCGATTCTGGCTCTGATCTCTCAGACCGATTCTGGCTCTGATCTCTCAGACCGATTCTGGCTCTGATCTCTCAGACTGATTCTGACTCTGATCTCTCATACTGAGTCTGGCTCTGATCTCTCAGACCGATTCTGGCTCTGACCTCTCATACTGATTCTGGCTCTGACCTCTCATACTGATTCTGGCTCTGATCTCTCAGACCGATTCTGGCTCTGACCTCTCAGACCGATTCTGGCTCTGATCTCTCAGACTGATTCTGACTCTGATCTCTCATACTGATTCTGGCTCTGATCTCTCAGACCGATTCTGGCTCTGATCTCTCAGACCGATTCTGGCTCTGACCTCTCAGACCGATTCTGGCTCTGACCTTTCATACTCATTCTGGCTCTGATCTCTCAGACCGATTCTGGCTCTGATCTCTCAGACCGATTGTGGCTCTGACCTCTCAGACCGATTCTGGCTCTGACCTCTCAGACTGATTCTGGCTCTGACCTCTCCGACTGATCCTGGCTTTGACCTCTCAGACTGATTCCGGCTCTGACCTCTCATACTGATTCTGGCTCTGATCTCTCAGACTGATTCTGACTCTGATCTCTCAGACCGATTCTGGCTCTGATCTCTCAAACCGATTCTGGCTCTGACCTCTCAGACCGATTCTGGCTCTGACCTCTCATACTGATTCTGGCTCTGATCTCTCAGACCGATTCTGGCTCTGACCTCTCAGACCGATTCTGGCTCTGAACTTTCATACTGCTTCTGGTTCTGTCCTCTCAGACTGATTCTGCCTCTGACCTCTCATACTGCTTCTGGCTCTGACCTTTCATACTGCTTCTGGCTCTGACCTCTTAGACCGATTCTGGCTCTGATCTTTCATACTGCTTCTGGTTCTGTCCTCTCAGACCGATTCTGGCTCTGACCTCTCAGACCGATTCTGGCTCTGATCTTTCATACTGCTTCTGGTTCTGTCCTCTCAGACTTATTCTGGCTCTGTCCTCTCATACTGTTTCTGGCTCTGACCTCTCAGACTGCTTCTGGCTCTGACATCTCATACTTCTTCTGGCTCTGACCTCTCAGACTGATTCTGGCTCTGACCTCTCAGACTGATTCTGGCTCTGACCTCTCAGTCTGATTCCGGCTCTGACCTCTCATACTGATTCTGGCTCTGACGTCTCATACTGATTCTGGCTCTGACGTCTCATACTGATTCTGGCTCTGACGTCTCATACTGATTCCGGTTCGGACCTCTCAGTCTGATTCCGGATCTGACCTCTCAGTCTGATTCCAGCTCTGACCTCTCATATTGATTCCAGCTCTGACCTCTCAGACCGATTCTAGCTCTGATCTCTCAGACCGATTCTGGCTCTGATCTCTCAGACCGATTCTGGCTCTGACCTCTCAGACCGATTCTGGCTCTGACCTCTCAGACCGATTCTGGCTCTGACCTCTGATACCGATTCTGGCTCTGATCTCTCAGACCGATTCTGGCTCTGACCTCTCAGACCGATTCTGTCTCTGACCTTTCATACTGCTTCTGGTTCTGTCCTCTCAGACTGATTCTGCCTCTGACCTCTCATACTGCTTCTGGCTCTGATCTCTGACTGATTCTGACTCTGATCTCTCATACTAATTCTGGCTCTGATCTCTCAGACCGTTTCTGGCTTTGACCTTTCATACTGATTCTGGCTCTGATCTCTCAGACTGATTCTGGCTCTGATCTCTCAGACTGATTCTGACTCTGATCTCTCAGACTGATTCTGACTCTGATCTCTCAGACCGATTCTGGCTCTGATCTCTCAGACTGATTCTGACTCTGATCTCTCAGACCGATTCTGGCTCTGATCTCTCAGACCGATTCTGGCTCTGATCTCTCAGACCGATTCTGGCTCTGACCTTTCATACTGATTCTGGCTCTGACCTCTCAGACTGATTCTGGCTCTGACCTCTCAGACTGATTCTGGCTCTGACCTCTCAAACTGATACTGGCTCTGACGTCTCTTACTGATTCTGGCTCTGACGTCTCATACTGATTCTGGCTCTGACGTCTCATACTGATTCTGGCTCTGACGTCTCATACTGATTCTGGCTCTGACGTCTCATACTGATTCCGGTTCGGACCTCTCAGTCTGATTCCGGCTCTGACCTCTCAGTCTGATTCCGGCTCTGACCTCTCATATTGATTCCAGCTCTGACCTCTCATACTGATTTTGGCTCTGACCTCATACTAATTCTGCCTCTGATCTCTCAGACCGATTCTGGCTCTGATCTCTCAGACCGATTCTGGCTCTGATCTCTCAGACCGATTCTGGCTCTGATCTCTCAGACCAATTCTGGCTCTGACCTTTCATACTGATTCTGGCTCTGATCTCTCAGACCGATTCTGGCTCTGATCTCTCAGACCGATTCTGGCTCTGACCTTTCATACTGATTCTGGCTCTGACCTCTCAGACTGATTCTGGCTCTGACCTCTCAGACTGATTCTGCCTCTGACCTCTCAAACTGATACTGGCTCTGACGTCTCTTACTGATTCTGGCTCTGACGTCTCATACTGATTCTGGCTCTGACGTCTCATACTGATTCTGGCTCTGACGTCTTATACTGATTCTGGCTCTGACGTCTCATACTGATTCCGGTTCGGACCTCTCAGTCTGATTCCGGCTCTGACCTCTCAGTCTGATTCCGGCTCTGACCTCTCATATTGATTAAAGCTCTGACCTCTCATACTGATTCTGGCTCTGACCTCTCAGAAAGATTCTGCCTCTGATCTCTCAGACCGATTCTGGCTCTGATCTCTCAGACCGATTCTGGCTCTGATCTCTCAGACCGATTCTGGTTCTGACCTCTCAGACCGATTCTGGCTCTGACCTCTCAGACCGATTCTGGCTCTGACCTCTGATACCGATTCTGGCTCTGTTCTCTCAGACCGATTCTGGCACTGACCTCTCAGACCGATTCTGTCTCTGACCTTTCATACTGCTTCTGGTTCCGTCCTCTCAGACTGATTCTGCCTCTGACCTCTCATACTGCTTCTGGCTCTGATCTCTGACTGATTCTGACTCTGATTTTTCATACTAATTCTGGCTCTGATCTCTCAGACCGTTTCTGGCTTTGATCTTTCATACTGATTCTGGCTCTGATCTCTCAGACTGATTCTGACTCTGATCTCTCAGAATGATTCTGGCTCTGATCTCTCAGACCGATTCTGGCTCTGACCTTTCATACTGATTCTGGCTCTGACCTTTCATACTGATTCTGGCTCTGATCTCTCATACTGATTCTGGCTCTGATCTCTCAGACCGATTTTGGCTCTGATCTCTCAGACCGATTCTGGCTCTGACCTTTCATACTGATTCTGGCTCTGATCTCTCAGACTGATTCTGACTCTGATCTCTCATACTGAGTCTGGTTCTGATCTCTCAGACCGATTCTGGCTCTGACCTCTCATACTGATTCTGGCTCTGACCTCTCATACTGATTCCGGCTCTGATCTCTCAGACCGATTCTGGCTCTGACATCTCAGACCGATTCTGGCTCTGATCTCTCAGACCGATTCTGGCTCTGATCTCTTAGACCGATTCTGGCTCTGATCTCTCAGACCGATTCTGGCTCTGACCTTTCATACTGATTCTGGCTCTGATCTCTCAGACTGATTCTGACTCTGATCTCTCATACTGAGTCTGGCTCTGATCTCTCAGACCGATTCTGGCTCTGACCTCTCATACTGATTCTGGCTCTGACCTCTCATACTGATTCTGGCTCTGATCTCTCAGACCGATTCTGGCTCTGACCTCTCAGACCGATTCTGGCTCTGATCTCTCAGACCGATTCTGGCTCTGATCTCTCAGACCGATTCTGGCTCTGACCTCTCAGACCAATTCTGGCTCTGACCTTTCATACTCATTCTGGCTCTGATCTCTCAGACTGATTCTGACTCTGATCTCTCATACTGACTCTGGCTCTGATCTCTCAGACCGATTCTGGCTCTGATCTCTCAGACCGATTGTGGCTCTGACCTCTCAGACCGATTCTGGCTCTGACCTCTCAGACTGATTCTGGCTCTGACCTCTCAGACTGATCCTGGCTTTGACCTCTCAGACTGATTCCGGCTCTGACCTCTCATACTGATTCTGGCTCTGATCTCTCAAACCGATTCTGGCTCTGACCTCTCAGACCGATTCTGGCTCTGACCTCTCATACTGATTCTGGCTCTGATCTCTCAGACCGATTCTGGCTCTGACCTCTCAGACCGATTCTGGCTCTGAACTTTCATACTGCTTCTGGTTCTGTCCTCTCAGACTGATTCTGCCTCTGACCTCTCATACTGCTTCTGGCTCTGACCTTTCATACTGCTTCTGGCTCTGACCTCTTAGACCGATTCTGGCTCTGATCTTTCATACTGCTTCTGGTTCTGTCCTCTCAGACCGATTCTGGCTCTGACCTCTCAGACCGATTCTGGCTCTGATCTTTCATACTGCTTCTGGTTCTGTCCTCTCAGACTGATTCTGGCTCTGTCCTCTCATACTGTTTCTGGCTCTGACCTCTCAGACTGCTTCTGGCTCTGACATCTCATACTTCTTCTGGCTCTGACCTCTCAGACTGATTCTGGCTCTGACCTCTCAGACTGATTCTGGCTCTGACCTCTCAGTCTGATTCCGGCTCTGACCTCTCATACTGATTCTGGCTCTGACGTCTCATACTGATTCTGGCTCTGACGTCTCATACTGATTCTGGCTCTGACGTCTCATACTGATTCTGGCTCTGACGTCTCATACTGATTCCGGTTCGGACCTCTCAGTCTGATTCCGGATCTGACCTCTCAGTCTGATTCCGGCTCTGACCTCTCATATTGATTCCAGCTCTGACCTCTCAGACCGATTCTGGCTCTGATCTCTCAGACCGATTCTGGCTCTGATCTCTCAGACCGATTCTGGCTCTGACCTCTCAGACCGATTCTGGCTCTGACCTCTCAGACCGATTCTGGCTCTGACCTCTGATACCGATTCTGGCTCTGATCTCTCAGACCGATTCTGGCTCTGACCTCTCAGACCGATTCTGTCTCTGACCTTTCATACTGCTTCTGGTTCTGTCCTCTCAGACTGATTCTGCCTCTGACCTCTCATACTGCTTCTGGCTCTGATCTCTGACTGATTCTGACTCTGATCTCTCATACTAATTCTGGCTCTGATCTCTCAGACCGTTTCTGGCTTTGACCTTTCATACTGATTCTGGCTCTGATCTCTCAGACTGATTCTGACTCTGATCTCTCAGAATGATTCTGGCTCTGACCTCTCAGACTGATTCTGACTCTGATCTCTCAGACCGATTCTGACTCTGATCTCTCAGACCGATTCTGGCTCTGATCTCTCAGACCGATTCTGGCTCTGATCTCTCAGACCGATTCTGGCTCTGACCTCTCAGACCGATTCTGGCTCTGACCTCTCATACTGATTCTGGCTCTGATCTCTCACACCAATTCTGGCTCTGATCTCTCAGACCGATTCTGGCTCTGACCTTTCATACTGATTCTGGCTCTGACCTCTCAGACTGATTCTGGCTCTGACCTCTCAGACTGATTCTGGCTCTGACCTCTCAAACTGATACTGGCTCTGACGTCTCTTACTGATTCTGGCTCTGACGTCTCATACTGATTCTGGCTCTGACGTCTCATACTGATTCTGGCTCTGACGTCTCATACTGATTCTGGCTCTGACGTCTCATACTGATTCCGGTTCGGACCTCTCAGTCTGATTCCGGCTCTGACCTCTCAGTCTGATTCCGGCTCTGACCTCTCATATTGATTCCAGCTCTGACCTCTCATACTGATTCTGGCTCTGACCTCTCAGACCGATTCTGCCTCTGATCTCTCAGACCGATTCTGGCTCTGATCTCTCAGACCGATTCTGGCTCTGATCTCAGACCGATTCTGGTTCTGACCTCTCAGACCGATTCTGGCTCTGACCTCTCAGACCGATTCTGGCTCTGACCTCTGATACCGATTCTGGCTCTGTTCTCTCAGACCGATTCTGGCACTGACCTCTCAGACCGATTCTGTCTCTGACCTTTCATACTGCTTCTGGTTCCGTCCTCTCAGACTGATTCTGCCTCTGACCTCTCATACTGCTTCTGGCTCTGATCTCTGACTGATTCTGACTCTGATTTTTCATACTAATTCTGGCTCTGATCTCTCAGACCGTTTCTGGCTTTGATCTTTCATACTGATTCTGGCTCTGATCTCTCAGACTGATTCTGACTCTGATCTCTCAGAATGATTCTGGCTCTGATCTCTCAGACCGATTCTGGCTCTGACCTTTCATACTGATTCTGGCTCTGACCTTTCATACTGATTCTGGCTCTGATCTCTCATACTGATTCTGGCTCTGATCTCTCAGACCGATTTTGGCTCTGATCTCTCAGACCGATTCTGGCTCTGATCTCTCAGACCGATTCTGGCTCTGATCTCTCAGACCGATTCTGGCTCTGATCTCTCAGACCGATTCTGGCTCTGACCTTTCATACTGATTCTGGCTCTGATCTCTCAGACTGATTCTGACTCTGATCTCTCATACTGAGTCTGGCTCTGATCTCTCAGACCGATTCTGGCTCTGACCTCTCATACTGATTCTGGCTCTGACCTCTCATACTGATTCTGGCTCTGACCTTTCATACTGATTCTGGCTCTGATCTCTCATACTGATTCTGGCTCTGATCTCTCAGACCGATTCTGGCTCTGATCTCTCAGACCGATTCTGGCTCTGATCTCTCAGACCGATTCTGGCTCTGATCTCTCAGACCGATTCTGGCTCTGAACTCTCAGACCGAATCTGGCTCTGATCTCTCAGACCGATTCTGGCTCTGACCTCTCAGACCGATTCTGGCTCTGACCTCTCAGACCGATTCTGGCTCTGACCTCTCTGACCGATTCTGGCTCTGACCTCTCAGACCGATTCTGGCTCTGATTTGTCAGACTGATTCTGGCTCTGACCTTTCATACTGATTCTGGCTCTGACCTCTCATACTGATTCTGGCTCTGATCTCTCATACTGATTCTGGCTCTGATCTCTCAGACCGATTCTGGCTCTGATCTCTCAGACCGATTCTGGCTCTGATCTCTCAGACCGATTCTGGCTCTGATCTCTCAGACCGATTCTGGCTCTGATCTCTCAGACCGATTCTGGCTCTGATCTCTCAGACCGATTCTGGCTCTGACCTCTCAGACCGATTCTGGCTCTGACCTTTCATACTGATTCTGGCTCTGATCTCTCAGACTGATTCTGACTCTGATCTCTCATACAGATTCTGGCTCTGATCTCTCAGACCGATTCTGGCTTTGATCTCTCAGACCGATTCTGGCTCTGACCTCTCAGACCGATTCTGGCTCTGACCTTTCATACTGATTCTGGCTCTGATCTCTCAGACTGATTCTGACTCTAATCTCTCAGACTGATTCTGGCTCTGATCTCTCAGACCGATTCTGGCTCTGACCTCTCAGACCGATTCTGGCTCTGACCTTTAATACTGCTTCTGGTTCCGTCCTCTCAGACTGATTCTGCCTCTGACCTCTCATACTGCTTCTGGCTCTGATCTCTGACTGATTCTGACTCTGATCTCTCATACTAATTCTGGCTCTGATCTCTCAGACCGTTTCTGGCTCTGACCTTTCATACTGATTCTGGCTCTGATCTCTCAGACTGATTCTGACTCTGATCTCTCAGAATGATTCTGGCTCTGATCTCTCGGACTGATTCTGACTCTGATCTCTCAGACTGATTCTGACTCTGATCTCTCAGACCGATTCTGGCTCTAATCTCTCAGACCGATTCTGTCTCTGACCTCTCAGACCGATTCTGGCTCTGACCTCTCATACTGATTCTGGCTCTGATCTCTCACACCGATTCTGGCTCTGACCTCTCAGACTGATTCTAGCTCTGATCTCTCAGACCGATTCTGGCTCTGACCTTTCATACTGATTCTGGCTCTGATCTCTCAGACCGATTCTGGCTCTGATCTCTCAGACCGATTCTGGCTCTGATCTCTCACACCGATTCTGGCTCTGACCTCTCAGACTGATTCTGGCTCTGACCTTTCAGACTGCTTCTGGTTCTGACATCTCATACTTCTTCTGGCTCTGACCTCTCTGACCGATTCTGGCTCTGACCTCTCAGACTGATTCTGGCTCTGATCTCTCAGACTGATTCTGGCTCTGATCTCTCAGACCGATTCTGGCTCTGATCTCTCAGACCGATTCTGGCTCTGACCTTTCATACTGATTCTGGCTCTGATCTCTCAGATCGATTCTGGCTCTGATCTCTCAGACCGATTCTGGCTCTGATCTCTCAGACCGATTCTGGCTCTGACCTTTCATACTGATTCTGGCTCTGATCTCTCAGACCGATTCTGGATCTGACCTTTCATACTGATTCTGGCTCTGACCTTTCATACTGATTCTGGCTCTGATCTCTCATACTGATTCTGGCTCTGATCTCTCAGACCGATTTTGGCTCTGATCTCTCAGACCGATTCTGGCTCTGATCTCTCAGACCGATTCTGGCTCTGATCTCTCAGACCGATTCTGGCTCTGATCTCTCAGACCGATTCTGGCTCTGATCTCTCAACCGATTCTGGCTCTGACCTTTCATACTGATTCTGGCTCTGATCTCTCAGACTGATTCTGACTCTGATCTCTCATACTGAGTCTGGCTCTGATCTCTCAGACCGATTCTGGCTCTGACCTCTCATACTGATTCTGGCTCTGACCTCTCATACTGATTCTGGCTCTGATCTCTCAGACCGATTCTGGCTCTGACCTCTCAGACCGATTCTGGCTCTGATCTCTCAGACTGATTCTGACTCTGATCTCTCATACTGATTCTGGCTCTGATCTCTCAGACCGATTCTGGCTCTGATCTCTCAGACCGATTCTGGCTCTGACCTCTCAGACCGATTCTGGCTCTGACCTTTCATACTCATTCTGGCTCTGATCTCTCAGACCGATTCTGGCTCTGATCTCTCAGACCGATTGTGGCTCTGACCTCTCAGACCGATTCTGGCTCTGACCTCTCAGACTGATTCTGGCTCTGACCTCTCAGACTGATCTTGGCTTTGACCTCTCAGACTGATTCCGGCTCTGAACTCTCATACTGATTCTGGCTCTGATCTCTCAGACTGATTCTGACTCTGATCTCTCAGACCGATTCTGGCTCTGATCTCTCAAACCGATTCTGGCTCTGACCTCTCAGACCGATTCTGGCTCTGACCTCTCATACTGATTCTGGCTCTGATCTCTCAGACCGATTCTGGCTCTGACCTCTCAGACCGATTCTGGCTCTGAACTTTCATACTGCTTCTGGTTCTGTCCTCTCAGACTGATTCTGCCTCTGACCTCTCATACTGCTTCTGGCTCTGACCTTTCATACTGCTTCTGGCTCTGACCTCTTAGACCGATTCTGGCTCTGATCTTTCATACTGCTTCTGGTTCTGTCCTCTCAGACCGATTCTGGCTCTGACCTCTCAGACCGATTCTGGCTCTGATCTTTCATACTGCTTCTGGTTCTGTCCTCTCAGACTTATTCTGGCTCTGTCCTCTCATACTGTTTCTGGCTCTGACCTCTCAGACTGCTTCTGGCTCTGACATCTCATACTTCTTCTGGCTCTGACCTCTCAGACTGATTCTGGCTCTGACCTCTCAGACTGATTCTGGCTCTGACCTCTCAGTCTGATTCCGGCTCTGACCTCTCATACTGATTCTGGCTCTGACGTCTCATACTGATTCTGGCTCTGACGTCTCATACTGATTCTGGCTCTGACGTCTCATACTGATTCCGGTTCGGACCTCTCAGTCTGATTCCGGATCTGACCTCTCAGTCTGATTCCAGCTCTGACCTCTCATATTGATTCCAGCTCTGACCTCTCAGACCGATTCTGGCTCTGATCTCTCAGACCGATTCTGGCTCTGATCTCTCAGACCGATTCTGGCTCTGACCTCTCAGACCGATTCTGGCTCTGACCTCTCAGACCGATTCTGGCTCTGACCTCTGATACCGATTCTGGCTCTGATCTCTCAGACCGATTCTGGCTCTGACCTCTCAGACCGATTCTGTCTCTGACCTTTCATACTGCTTCTGGTTCTGTCCTCTCAGACTGATTCTGCCTCTGACCTCTCATACTGCTTCTGGCTCTGATCTCTGACTGATTCTGACTCTGATCTCTCATACTAATTCTGGCTCTGATCTCTCAGACCGTTTCTGGCTTTGACCTTTCATACTGATTCTGGCTCTGATCTCTCAGACTGATTCTGGCTCTGATCTCTCAGACCGATTCTGGCTCTGATCTCTCAGACCGATTCTGGCTCTGATCTCTCAGACCGATTCTGGCTCTGACCTTTCATACTGATTCTGGCTCTGATCTCTCAGACTGATTCTGACTCTGATCTCTCATACTGAGTCTGGCTCTGATCTCTCAGACCGATTCTGGCTCTGACCTCTCATACTGATTCTGGCTCTGACCTCTCATACTGATTCTGGCTCTGATCTCTCAGACCGATTCTGGCTCTGACCTCTCAGACCGATTCTGGCTCTGATCTCTCAGACCGATTCTGGCTCTGATCTCTCAGACCGATTCTGGCTCTGACCTCTCAGACCAATTCTGGCTCTGACCTTTCATACTCATTCTGGCTCTGATCTCTCAGACTGATTCTGACTCTGATCTCTCATACTGACTCTGGCTCTGATCTCTCAGACCGATTCTGGCTCTGATCTCTCAGACCGATTGTGGCTCTGACCTCTCAGACCGATTCTGGCTCTGACCTCTCAGACTGATTCTGGCTCTGACCTCTCAGACTGATCCTGGCTTTGACCTCTCAGACTGATTCCGGCTCTGACCTCTCATACTGATTCTGGCTCTGATCTCTCAGACTGATTCTGACTCTGATCTCTCAGACCGATTCTGGCTCTGATCTCTCAAACCGATTCTGGCTCTGACCTCTCAGACCGATTCTGGCTCTGACCTCTCATACTGATTCTGGCTCTGATCTCTCAGACCGATTCTGGCTCTGACCTCTCAGACCGATTCTGGCTCTGAACTTTCATACTGCTTCTGGTTCTGTCCTCTCAGACTGATTCTGCCTCTGACCTCTCATACTGCTTCTGGCTCTGACCTTTCATACTGCTTCTGGCTCTGACCTCTTAGACCGATTCTGGCTCTGATCTTTCATACTGCTTCTGGTTCTGTCCTCTCAGACCGATTCTGGCTCTGACCTCTCAGACCGATTCTGGCTCTGATCTTTCATACTGCTTCTGGTTCTGTCCTCTCAGACTGATTCTGGCTCTGTCCTCTGATACTGTTTCTGGCTCTGACCTCTCAGACTGCTTCTGGCTCTGACATCTCATACTTCTTCTGGCTCTGACCTCTCAGACTGATTCTGGCTCTGACCTCTCAGACTGATTCTGGCTCTGACCTCTCAGTCTGATTCCGGCTCTGACCTCTCATACTGATTCTGGCTCTGACGTCTCATACTGATTCTGGCTCTGACGTCTCATACTGATTCTGGCTCTGACGTCTCATACTGATTCTGGCTCTGACGTCTCATACTGATTCCGGTTCGGACCTCTCAGTCTGATTCCGGATCTGACCTCTCAGTCTGATTCCGGCTCTGACCTCTCATATTGATTCCAGCTCTGACCTCTCAGACCGATTCTGGCTCTGATCTCTCAGACCGATTCTGGCTCTGATCTCTCAGACCGATTCTGGCTCTGACCTCTCAGACCGATTCTGGCTCTGACCTCTCAGACCGATTCTGGCTCTGACCTCTGATACCGATTCTGGCTCTGATCTCTCAGACCGATTCTGGCTCTGACCTCTCAGACCGATTCTGTCTCTGACCTTTCATACTGCTTCTGGTTCTGTCCTCTCAGACTGATTCTGCCTCTGACCTCTCATACTGCTTCTGGCTCTGATCTCTGACTGATTCTGACTCTGATCTCTCATACTAATTCTGGCTCTGATCTCTCAGACCGTTTCTGGCTTTGACCTTTCATACTGATTCTGGCTCTGATCTCTCAGACTGATTCTGACTCTGATCTCTCAGAATGATTCTGGCTCTGACCTCTCAGACTGATTCTGACTCTGATCTCTCAGACCGATTCTGACTCTGATCTCTCAGACCGATTCTGGCTCTGATCTCTCAGACCGATTCTGGCTCTGATCTCTCAGACCGATTCTGGCTCTGACCTCTCAGACCGATTCTGGCTCTGACCTCTCATACTGATTCTGGCTCTGATCTCTCACACCAATTCTGGCTCTGATCTCTCAGACCGATTCTGGCTCTGACCTTTCATACTGATTCTGGCTCTGACCTCTCAGACTGATTCTGGCTCTGACCTCTCAGACTGATTCTGGCTCTGACCTCTCATACTGATTCTGGCTCTGATCTCTCAGACCGATTCTGGCTCTGACCTCTCAGACCGATTCTGGCTCTGACGTCTCATACTGATTCTGGCTCTGATCTCTCAGACCGATTCTGGCTCTGACCTCTCAGACCAATTCTGGCTCTGACCTTTCATATTCATTCTGGCTCTGATCTCTCAGACTGATTCTGACTCTGATCTCTCATACTGACTCTGGCTCTGATCTCTCAGACCGATTCTGGCTCTGATCTCTCAGACCGATTGTGGCTCTGACCTCTCAGACCGATTCTGGCTCTGACCTCTCAGACTGATTCTGGCTCTGACCTCTCAGACTGATCCTGGCTTTGACCTCTCAGACTGATTCCGGCTCTGACCTCTCATACTGATTCTGGCTCTGATCTCTCAGACTGATTCTGACTCTGATCTCTCAGACCGATTCTGGCTCTGATCTCTCAAACCGATTCTGGCTCTGACCTCTCAGACCGATTCTGGCTCTGACCTCTCATACTGATTCTGGCTCTGATCTCTCAGACCGATTCTGGCTCTGACCTCTCAGACCGATTCTGGCTCTGAACTTTCATACTGCTTCTGGTTCTGTCCTCTCAGACTGATTCTGCCTCTGACCTCTCATACTGCTTCTGGCTCTGACCTTTCATACTGCTTCTGGCTCTGACCTTTCACACTGCTTCTGGCTCTGACCTCTTAGACCGATTCTGGCTCTGATCTTTCATACTGCTTCTGGTTCTGTCCTCTCAGACCGATTCTGGCTCTGACCTCTCAGACCGATTCTGGCTCTGATCTTTCATACTGCTTCTGGTTCTGTCCTCTCAGACTGATTCTGGCTCTGTCCTCTCATACTGTTTCTGGCTCTGACCTCTCAGACTGCTTCTGGCTCTGACATCTCATACTTCTTCTGGCTCTGACCTCTCAGACTGATTCTGGCTCTGACCTCTCAGACTGATTCTGGCTCTGACCTCTCAGTCTGATTCCGGCTCTGACCTCTCATACTGATTCTGGCTCTGACGTCTCATACTGATTCTGGCTCTGACGTCTCATACTGATTCTGGCTCTGACGTCTCATACTGATTCTGGCTCTGACGTCTCATACTGATTCCGGTTCGGACCTCTCAGTCTGATTCCGGATCTGACCTCTCAGTCTGATTCCGGCTCTGACCTCTCATATTGATTCCAGCTCTGACCTCTCAGACCGATTCTGGCTCTGATCTCTCAGACCGATTCTGGCTCTGATCTCTCAGACCGATTCTGGCTCTGAACTCTCAGACCGAATCTGGCTCTGATCTCTCAGACCGATTCTGGCTCTGACCTCTCAGACCGATTCTGGCTCTGACCTCTCTGACCGATTCTGGCTCTGACCTCTCAGACCGATTCTGGCTCTGATTTGTCAGACTGATTCTGGCTCTGACCTTTCATACTGATTCTGGCTCTGACCTCTCATACTGATTCTGGCTCTGATCTCTCATACTGATTCTGGCTCTGATCTCTCAGACCGATTCTGGCTCTGATCTCTCAGACCGATTCTGGCTCTGATCTCTCAGACCGATTCTGGCTCTGACCTCTCAGACCGATTCTGGCTCTGACCTTTCATACTGATTCTGGCTCTGATCTCTCAGACTGATTCTGACTCTGATCTCTCATACAGATTCTGGCTCTGATCTCTCAGACCGATTCTGGCTTTGATCTCTCAGACCGATTCTGGCTCTGACCTCTCAGACCGATTTTGGCTCTGACCTTTCATACTGATTCTGGCTCTGATCTCTCAGACTGATTCTGACTCTAATCTCTCAGACTGATTCTGGCTCTGATCTCTCAGACCGATTCTGGCTCTGACCTCTCAGACCGATTCTGGCTCTGACCTTTAATACTGCTTCTGGTTCCGTCCTCTCAGACTGATTCTGCCTCTGACCTCTCATACTGCTTCTGGCTCTGATCTCTGACTGATTCTGACTCTGATCTCTCATACTAATTCTGGCTCTGATCTCTCAGACCGTTTCTGGCTCTGACCTTTCATACTGATTCTGGCTCTGATCTCTCAGACTGATTCTGACTCTGATCTCTCAGAATGATTCTGGCTCTGATCTCTCGGACTGATTCTGACTCTGATCTCTCAGACTGATTCTGACTCTGATCTCTCAGACCGATTCTGGCTCTGATCTCTCAGACCGATTCTGTCTCTGACCTCTCAGACCGATTCTGGCTCTGACCTCTCATACTGATTCTGGCTCTGATCTCTCACACCGATTCTGGCTCTGACCTCTCAGACTGATTCTAGCTCTGATCTCTCAGACCGATTCTGGCTCTGACCTTTCATACTGATTCTGGCTCTGATCTCTCAGACCGATTCTGGCTCTGATCTCTCAGACCGATTCTGGCTCTGATCTCTCACACCGATTCTGGCTCTGACCTCTCAGACTGATTCTGGCTCTGACCTTTCAGACTGCTTCTGGTTCTGACATCTCATACTTCTTCTGGCTCTGACCTCTCTGACCGATTCTGGCTCTGACCTCTCAGACTGATTCTGGCTCTGATCTCTCAGACTGATTCTGGCTCTGATCTCTCAGACCGATTCTGGCTCTGATCTCTCAGACCGATTCTGGCTCTGACCTTTCATACTGATTCTGGCTCTGATCTCTCAGATCGATTCTGGCTCTGATCTCTCAGACCGATTCTGGCTCTGATCTCTCAGACCGATTCTGGCTCTGACCTTTCATACTGATTCTGGCTCTGATCTCTCAGACCGATTCTGGATCTGACCTTTCATACTGATTCTGGCTCTGACCTTTCATACTGATTCTGGCTCTGATCTCTCATACTGATTCTGGCTCTGATCTCTCAGACCGATTTTGGCTCTGATCTCTCAGACCGATTCTGGCTCTGATCTCTCAGACCGATTCTGGCTCTGATCTCTCAGACCGATTCTGGCTCTGATCTCTCAGACCGATTCTGGCTCTGATCTCTCAACCGATTCTGGCTCTGACCTTTCATACTGATTCTGGCTCTGATCTCTCAGACTGATTCTGACTCTGATCTCTCATACTGAGTCTGGCTCTGATCTCTCAGACCGATTCTGGCTCTGACCTCTCATACTGATTCTGGCTCTGACCTCTCATACTGATTCTGGCTCTGATCTCTCAGACCGATTCTGGCTCTGACCTCTCAGACCGATTCTGGCTCTGATCTCTCAGACTGATTCTGACTCTGATCTCTCATACTGATTCTGGCTCTGATCTCTCAGACCGATTCTGGCTCTGATCTCTCAGACCGATTCTGGCTCTGACCTCTCAGACCGATTCTGGCTCTGACCTTTCATACTCATTCTGGCTCTGATCTCTCAGACCGATTCTGGCTCTGATCTCTCAGACCGATTGTGGCTCTGACCTCTCAGACCGATTCTGGCTCTGACCTCTCAGACTGATTCTGGCTCTGACCTCTCCGACTGATCCTGGCTTTGACCTCTCAGACTGATTCCGGCTCTGACCTCTCATACTGATTCTGGCTCTGATCTCTCAGACTGATTCTGACTCTGATCTCTCAGACCGATTGTGGCTCTGATCTCTCAAACCGATTCTGGCTCTGACCTCTCAGACCGATTCTGGCTCTGACCTCTCATACTGATTCTGGCTCTGATCTCTCAGACCGATTCTGGCTCTGACCTCTCAGACCGATTCTGGCTCTGAACTTTCATACTGCTTCTGGTTCTGTCCTCTCAGACTGATTCTGCCTCTGACCTCTCATACTGCTTCTGGCTCTGACCTTTCATACTGCTTCTGGCTCTGACCTCTTAGACCGATTCTGGCTCTGATCTTTCATACTGCTTCTGGTTCTGTCCTCTCAGACCGATTCTGGCTCTGACCTCTCAGACCGATTCTGGCTCTGATCTTTCATACTGCTTCTGGTTCTGTCCTCTCAGACTTATTCTGGCTCTGTCCTCTCATACTGTTTCTGGCTCTGACCTCTCAGACTGCTTCTGGCTCTGACATCTCATACTTCTTCTGGCTCTGACCTCTCAGACTGATTCTGGCTCTGACCTCTCAGACTGATTCTGGCTCTGACCTCTCAGTCTGATTCCGGCTCTGACCTCTCATACTGATTCTGGCTCTGACGTCTCATACTGATTCTGGCTCTGACGTCTCATACTGATTCTGGCTCTGACGTCTCATACTGATTCCGGTTCGGACCTCTCAGTCTGATTCCGGATCTGACCTCTCAGTCTGATTCCAGCTCTGACCTCTCATATTGATTCCAGCTCTGACCTCTCAGACCGATTCTAGCTCTGATCTCTCAGACCGATTCTGGCTCTGATCTCTCAGACCGATTCTGGCTCTGACCTCTCAGACCGATTCTGGCTCTGACCTCTCAGACCGATTCTGGCTCTGACCTCTGATACCGATTCTGGCTCTGATCTCTCAGACCGATTCTGGCTCTGACCTCTCAGACCGATTCTGTCTCTGACCTTTCATACTGCTTCTGGTTCTGTCCTCTCAGACTGATTCTGCCTCTGACCTCTCATACTGCTTCTGGCTCTGATCTCTGACTGATTCTGACTCTGATCTCTCATACTAATTCTGGCTCTGATCTCTCAGACCGTTTCTGGCTTTGACCTTTCATACTGATTCTGGCTCTGATCTCTCAGACTGATTCTGGCTCTGATCTCTCAGACTGATTCTGACTCTGATCTCTCAGACTGATTCTGACTCTGATCTCTCAGACCGATTCTGGCTCTGATCTCTCAGACTGATTCTGACTCTGATCTCTCAGACCGATTCTGGCTCTGATCTCTCAGACCGATTCTGGCTCTGATCTCTCAGACCGATTCTGGCTCTGACCTTTCATACTGATTCTGGCTCTGACCTCTCAGACTGATTCTGGCTCTGACCTCTCAGACTGATTCTGGCTCTGACCTCTCAAACTGATACTGGCTCTGACGTCTCTTACTGATTCTGGCTCTGACGTCTCATACTGATTCTGGCTCTGACGTCTCATACTGATTCTGGCTCTGACGTCTCATACTGATTCTGGCTCTGACGTCTCATACTGATTCCGGTTCGGACCTCTCAGTCTGATTCCGGCTCTGACCTCTCAGTCTGATTCCGGCTCTGACCTCTCATATTGATTCCAGCTCTGACCTCTCATACTGATTTTGGCTCTGACCTCATACTAATTCTGCCTCTGATCTCTCAGACCGATTCTGGCTCTGATCTCTCAGACCGATTCTGGCTCTGATCTCTCAGACCGATTCTGGCTCTGATCTCTCAGACCAATTCTGGCTCTGACCTTTCATACTGATTCTGGCTCTGATCTCTCAGACCGATTCTGGCTCTGATCTCTCAGACCGATTCTGGCTCTGACCTTTCATACTGATTCTGGCTCTGACCTCTCAGACTGATTCTGGCTCTGACCTCTCAGACTGATTCTGCCTCTGACCTCTCAAACTGATACTGGCTCTGACGTCTCTTACTGATTCTGGCTCTGACGTCTCATACTGATTCTGGCTCTGACGTCTCATACTGATTCTGGCTCTGACGTCTTATACTGATTCTGGCTCTGACGTCTCATACTGATTCCGGTTCGGACCTCTCAGTCTGATTCCGGCTCTGACCTCTCAGTCTGATTCCGGCTCTGACCTCTCATATTGATTAAAGCTCTGACCTCTCATACTGATTCTGGCTCTGACCTCTCAGAAAGATTCTGCCTCTGATCTCTCAGACCGATTCTGGCTCTGATCTCTCAGACCGATTCTGGCTCTGATCTCTCAGACCGATTCTGGTTCTGACCTCTCAGACCGATTCTGGCTCTGACCTCTCAGACCGATTCTGGCTCTGACCTCTGATACCGATTCTGGCTCTGTTCTCTCAGACCGATTCTGGCACTGACCTCTCAGACCGATTCTGTCTCTGACCTTTCATACTGCTTCTGGTTCCGTCCTCTCAGACTGATTCTGCCTCTGACCTCTCATACTGCTTCTGGCTCTGATCTCTGACTGATTCTGACTCTGATTTTTCATACTAATTCTGGCTCTGATCTCTCAGACCGATTCTGGCTTTGATCTCTCAGACCGATTCTGGCTCTGACCTCTCAGACCGATTCTGGCTCTGACCTTTCATACTGATTCTGGCTCTGATCTCTCAGACTGATTCTGACTCTAATCTCTCAGACTGATTCTGGCTCTGATCTCTCAGACCGATTCTGGCTCTGACCTCTCAGACCGATTCTGGCTCTGACCTTTAATACTGCTTCTGGTTCCGTCCTCTCAGACTGATTCTGCCTCTGACCTCTCATACTGCTTCTGGCTCTGATCTCTGACTGATTCTGACTCTGATCTCTCATACTAATTCTGGCTCTGATCTCTCAGACCGTTTCTGGCTCTGACCTTTCATACTGATTCTGGCTCTGATCTCTCAGACTGATTCTGACTCTGATCTCTCAGAATGATTCTGGCTCTGATCTCTCGGACTGATTCTGACTCTGATCTCTCAGACTGATTCTGACTCTGATCTCTCAGACCGATTCTGGCTCTAATCTCTCAGACCGATTCTGTCTCTGACCTCTCAGACCGATTCTGGCTCTGACCTCTCATACTGATTCTGGCTCTGATCTCTCACACCGATTCTGGCTCTGACCTCTCAGACTGATTCTAGCTCTGATCTCTCAGACCGATTCTGGCTCTGACCTTTCATACTGATTCTGGCTCTGATCTCTCAGACCGATTCTGGCTCTGATCTCTCAGACCGATTCTGGCTCTGATCTCTCACACCGATTCTGGCTCTGACCTCTCAGACTGATTCTGGCTCTGACCTTTCAGACTGCTTCTGGTTCTGACATCTCATACTTCTTCTGGCTCTGACCTCTCTGACCGATTCTGGCTCTGACCTCTCAGACTGATTCTGGCTCTGATCTCTCAGACTGATTCTGGCTCTGATCTCTCAGACCGATTCTGGCTCTGATCTCTCAGACCGATTCTGGCTCTGACCTTTCATACTGATTCTGGCTCTGATCTCTCAGATCGATTCTGGCTCTGATCTCTCAGACCGATTCTGGCTCTGATCTCTCAGACCGATTCTGGCTCTGACCTTTCATACTGATTCTGGCTCTGATCTCTCAGACCGATTCTGGATCTGACCTTTCATACTGATTCTGGCTCTGACCTTTCATACTGATTCTGGCTCTGATCTCTCATACTGATTCTGGCTCTGATCTCTCAGACCGATTTTGGCTCTGATCTCTCAGACCGATTCTGGCTCTGATCTCTCAGACCGATTCTGGCTCTGATCTCTCAGACCGATTCTGGCTCTGATCTCTCAGACCGATTCTGGCTCTGATCTCTCAACCGATTCTGGCTCTGACCTTTCATACTGATTCTGGCTCTGATCTCTCAGACTGATTCTGACTCTGATCTCTCATACTGAGTCTGGCTCTGATCTCTCAGACCGATTCTGGCTCTGACCTCTCATACTGATTCTGGCTCTGACCTCTCATACTGATTCTGGCTCTGATCTCTCAGACCGATTCTGGCTCTGACCTCTCAGACCGATTCTGGCTCTGATCTCTCAGACTGATTCTGACTCTGATCTCTCATACTGATTCTGGCTCTGATCTCTCAGACCGATTCTGGCTCTGATCTCTCAGACCGATTCTGGCTCTGACCTCTCAGACCGATTCTGGCTCTGACCTTTCATACTCATTCTGGCTCTGATCTCTCAGACCGATTCTGGCTCTGATCTCTCAGACCGATTGTGGCTCTGACCTCTCAGACCGATTCTGGCTCTGACCTCTCAGACTGATTCTGGCTCTGACCTCTCCGACTGATCCTGGCTTTGACCTCTCAGACTGATTCCGGCTCTGACCTCTCATACTGATTCTGGCTCTGATCTCTCAGACTGATTCTGACTCTGATCTCTCAGACCGATTCTGGCTCTGATCTCTCAAACCGATTCTGGCTCTGACCTCTCAGACCGATTCTGGCTCTGACCTCTCATACTGATTCTGGCTCTGATCTCTCAGACCGATTCTGGCTCTGACCTCTCAGACCGATTCTGGCTCTGAACTTTCATACTGCTTCTGGTTCTGTCCTCTCAGACTGATTCTGCCTCTGACCTCTCATACTGCTTCTGGCTCTGACCTTTCATACTGCTTCTGGCTCTGACCTCTTAGACCGATTCTGGCTCTGATCTTTCATACTGCTTCTGGTTCTGTCCTCTCAGACCGATTCTGGCTCTGACCTCTCAGACCGATTCTGGCTCTGATCTTTCATACTGCTTCTGGTTCTGTCCTCTCAGACTTATTCTGGCTCTGTCCTCTCATACTGTTTCTGGCTCTGACCTCTCAGACTGCTTCTGGCTCTGACATCTCATACTTCTTCTGGCTCTGACCTCTCAGACTGATTCTGGCTCTGACCTCTCAGACTGATTCTGGCTCTGACCTCTCAGTCTGATTCCGGCTCTGACCTCTCATACTGATTCTGGCTCTGACGTCTCATACTGATTCTGGCTCTGACGTCTCATACTGATTCTGGCTCTGACGTCTCATACTGATTCCGGTTCGGACCTCTCAGTCTGATTCCGGATCTGACCTCTCAGTCTGATTCCAGCTCTGACCTCTCATATTGATTCCAGCTCTGACCTCTCAGACCGATTCTAGCTCTGATCTCTCAGACCGATTCTGGCTCTGATCTCTCAGACCGATTCTGGCTCTGACCTCTCAGACCGATTCTGGCTCTGACCTCTCAGACCGATTCTGGCTCTGACCTCTGATACCGATTCTGGCTCTGATCTCTCAGACCGATTCTGGCTCTGACCTCTCAGACCGATTCTGTCTCTGACCTTTCATACTGCTTCTGGTTCTGTCCTCTCAGACTGATTCTGCCTCTGACCTCTCATACTGCTTCTGGCTCTGATCTCTGACTGATTCTGACTCTGATCTCTCATACTAATTCTGGCTCTGATCTCTCAGACCGTTTCTGGCTTTGACCTTTCATACTGATTCTGGCTCTGATCTCTCAGACTGATTCTGGCTCTGATCTCTCAGACTGATTCTGACTCTGATCTCTCAGACTGATTCTGACTCTGATCTCTCAGACCGATTCTGGCTCTGATCTCTCAGACTGATTCTGACTCTGATCTCTCAGACCGATTCTGGCTCTGATCTCTCAGACCGATTCTGGCTCTGATCTCTCAGACCGATTCTGGCTCTGACCTTTCATACTGATTCTGGCTCTGACCTCTCAGACTGATTCTGGCTCTGACCTCTCAGACTGATTCTGGCTCTGACCTCTCAAACTGATACTGGCTCTGACGTCTCTTACTGATTCTGGCTCTGACGTCTCATACTGATTCTGGCTCTGACGTCTCATACTGATTCTGGCTCTGACGTCTCATACTGATTCTGGCTCTGACGTCTCATACTGATTCCGGTTCGGACCTCTCAGTCTGATTCCGGCTCTGACCTCTCAGTCTGATTCCGGCTCTGACCTCTCATATTGATTCCAGCTCTGACCTCTCATACTGATTTTGGCTCTGACCTCATACTAATTCTGCCTCTGATCTCTCAGACCGATTCTGGCTCTGATCTCTCAGACCGATTCTGGCTCTGATCTCTCAGACCGATTCTGGCTCTGATCTCTCAGACCAATTCTGGCTCTGACCTTTCATACTGATTCTGGCTCTGATCTCTCAGACCGATTCTGGCTCTGATCTCTCAGACCGATTCTGGCTCTGACCTTTCATACTGATTCTGGCTCTGACCTCTCAGACTGATTCTGGCTCTGACCTCTCAGACTGATTCTGCCTCTGACCTCTCAAACTGATACTGGCTCTGACGTCTCTTACTGATTCTGGCTCTGACGTCTCATACTGATTCTGGCTCTGACGTCTCATACTGATTCTGGCTCTGACGTCTTATACTGATTCTGGCTCTGACGTCTCATACTGATTCCGGTTCGGACCTCTCAGTCTGATTCCGGCTCTGACCTCTCAGTCTGATTCCGGCTCTGACCTCTCATATTGATTAAAGCTCTGACCTCTCATACTGATTCTGGCTCTGACCTCTCAGAAAGATTCTGCCTCTGATCTCTCAGACCGATTCTGGCTCTGATCTCTCAGACCGATTCTGGCTCTGATCTCTCAGACCGATTCTGGTTCTGACCTCTCAGACCGATTCTGGCTCTGACCTCTCAGACCGATTCTGGCTCTGACCTCTGATACCGATTCTGGCTCTGTTCTCTCAGACCGATTCTGGCACTGACCTCTCAGACCGATTCTGTCTCTGACCTTTCATACTGCTTCTGGTTCCGTCCTCTCAGACTGATTCTGCCTCTGACCTCTCATACTGCTTCTGGCTCTGATCTCTGACTGATTCTGACTCTGATTTTTCATACTAATTCTGGCTCTGATCTCTCAGACCGATTCTGGCTTTGATCTCTCAGACCGATTCTGGCTCTGACCTCTCAGACCGATTCTGGCTCTGACCTTTCATACTGATTCTGGCTCTGATCTCTCAGACTGATTCTGACTCTAATCTCTCAGACTGATTCTGGCTCTGATCTCTCAGACCGATTCTGGCTCTGACCTCTCAGACCGATTCTGGCTCTGACCTTTAATACTGCTTCTGGTTCCGTCCTCTCAGACTGATTCTGCCTCTGACCTCTCATACTGCTTCTGGCTCTGATCTCTGACTGATTCTGACTCTGATCTCTCATACTAATTCTGGCTCTGATCTCTCAGACCGTTTCTGGCTCTGACCTTTCATACTGATTCTGGCTCTGATCTCTCAGACTGATTCTGACTCTGATCTCTCAGAATGATTCTGGCTCTGATCTCTCGGACTGATTCTGACTCTGATCTCTCAGACTGATTCTGACTCTGATCTCTCAGACCGATTCTGGCTCTAATCTCTCAGACCGATTCTGTCTCTGACCTCTCAGACCGATTCTGGCTCTGACCTCTCATACTGATTCTGGCTCTGATCTCTCACACCGATTCTGGCTCTGACCTCTCAGACTGATTCTAGCTCTGATCTCTCAGACCGATTCTGGCTCTGACCTTTCATACTGATTCTGGCTCTGATCTCTCAGACCGATTCTGGCTCTGATCTCTCAGACCGATTCTGGCTCTGATCTCTCACACCGATTCTGGCTCTGACCTCTCAGACTGATTCTGGCTCTGACCTTTCAGACTGCTTCTGGTTCTGACATCTCATACTTCTTCTGGCTCTGACCTCTCTGACCGATTCTGGCTCTGACCTCTCAGACTGATTCTGGCTCTGATCTCTCAGACTGATTCTGGCTCTGATCTCTCAGACCGATTCTGGCTCTGATCTCTCAGACCGATTCTGGCTCTGACCTTTCATACTGATTCTGGCTCTGATCTCTCAGATCGATTCTGGCTCTGATCTCTCAGACCGATTCTGGCTCTGATCTCTCAGACCGATTCTGGCTCTGACCTTTCATACTGATTCTGGCTCTGATCTCTCAGACCGATTCTGGATCTGACCTTTCATACTGATTCTGGCTCTGACCTTTCATACTGATTCTGGCTCTGATCTCTCATACTGATTCTGGCTCTGATCTCTCAGACCGATTTTGGCTCTGATCTCTCAGACCGATTCTGGCTCTGATCTCTCAGACCGATTCTGGCTCTGATCTCTCAGACCGATTCTGGCTCTGATCTCTCAGACCGATTCTGGCTCTGATCTCTCAACCGATTCTGGCTCTGACCTTTCATACTGATTCTGGCTCTGATCTCTCAGACTGATTCTGACTCTGATCTCTCATACTGAGTCTGGCTCTGATCTCTCAGACCGATTCTGGCTCTGACCTCTCATACTGATTCTGGCTCTGACCTCTCATACTGATTCTGGCTCTGATCTCTCAGACCGATTCTGGCTCTGACCTCTCAGACCGATTCTGGCTCTGATCTCTCAGACTGATTCTGACTCTGATCTCTCATACTGATTCTGGCTCTGATCTCTCAGACCGATTCTGGCTCTGATCTCTCAGACCGATTCTGGCTCTGACCTCTCAGACCGATTCTGGCTCTGACCTTTCATACTCATTCTGGCTCTGATCTCTCAGACCGATTCTGGCTCTGATCTCTCAGACCGATTGTGGCTCTGACCTCTCAGACCGATTCTGGCTCTGACCTCTCAGATTGATTCTGGCTCTGACCTCTCAGACTGATCTTGGCTTTGACCTCTCAGACTGATTCCGGCTCTGACCTCTCATACTGATTCTGGCTCTGATCTCTCAGACTGATTCTGACTCTGATCTCTCAGACCGATTCTGGCTCTGATCTCTCAAACCGATTCTGGCTCTGACCTCTCAGACCGATTCTGGCTCTGACCTCTCATACTGATTCTGGCTCTGATCTCTCAGACCGATTCTGGCTCTGACCTCTCAGACCGATTCTGGCTCTGAACTTTCATACTGCTTCTGGTTCTGTCCTCTCAGACTGATTCTGCCTCTGACCTCTCATACTGCTTCTGGCTCTGACCTTTCATACTGCTTCTGGCTCTGACCTCTTAGACCGATTCTGGCTCTGATCTTTCATACTGCTTCTGGTTCTGTCCTCTCAGACCGATTCTGGCTCTGACCTCTCAGACCGATTCTGGCTCTGATCTTTCATACTGCTTCTGGTTCTGTCCTCTCAGACTTATTCTGGCTCTGTCCTCTCATACTGTTTCTGGCTCTGACCTCTCAGACTGCTTCTGGCTCTGACATCTCATACTTCTTCTGGCTCTGACCTCTCAGACTGATTCTGGCTCTGACCTCTCAGACTGATTCTGGCTCTGACCTCTCAGTCTGATTCCGGCTCTGACCTCTCATACTGATTCTGGCTCTGACGTCTCATACTGATTCTGGCTCTGACGTCTCATACTGATTCTGGCTCTGACGTCTCATACTGATTCCGGTTCGGACCTCTCAGTCTGATTCCGGATCTGACCTCTCAGTCTGATTCCAGCTCTGACCTCTCATATTGATTCCAGCTCTGACCTCTCAGACCGATTCTGGCTCTGATCTCTCAGACCGATTCTGGCTCTGATCTCTCAGACCGATTCTGGCTCTGACCTCTCAGACCGATTCTGGCTCTGACCTCTCAGACCGATTCTGGCTCTGACCTCTGATACCGATTCTGGCTCTGATCTCTCAGACCGATTCTGGCTCTGACCTCTCAGACCGATTCTGTCTCTGACCTTTCATACTGCTTCTGGTTCTGTCCTCTCAGACTGATTCTGCCTCTGACCTCTCATACTGCTTCTGGCTCTGATCTCTGACTGATTCTGACTCTGATCTCTCATACTAATTCTGGCTCTGATCTCTCAGACCGTTTCTGGCTTTGACCTTTCATACTGATTCTGGCTCTGATCTCTCAGACTGATTCTGGCTCTGACCTCTCAGACTGATTCTGGCTCTGACCTCTCAAACTGATACTGGCTCTGACGTCTCTTACTGATTCTGGCTCTGACGTCTCATACTGATTCTGGCTCTGACGTCTCATACTGATTCTGGCTCTGACGTCTCATACTGATTCTGGCTCTGACGTCTCATACTGATTCCGGTTCGGACCTCTCAGTCTGATTCCGGCTCTGACCTCTCAGTCTGATTCCGGCTCTGACCTCTCATATTGATTCCAGCTCTGACCTCTCATACTGATTTTGGCTCTGACCTCATACTAATTCTGCCTCTGATCTCTCAGACCGATTCTGGCTCTGATCTCTCAGACCGATTCTGGCTCTGATCTCTCAGACCGATTCTGGCTCTGATCTCTCAGACCAATTCTGGCTCTGACCTTTCATACTGATTCTGGCTCTGATCTCTCAGACCGATTCTGGCTCTGATCTCTCAGACCGATTCTGGCTCTGACCTTTCATACTGATTCTGGCTCTGACCTCTCAGACTGATTCTGGCTCTGACCTCTCAGACTGATTCTGGCTCTGACCTCTCAAACTGATACTGGCTCTGACGTCTCTTACTGATTCTGGCTCTGACGTCTCATACTGATTCTGGCTCTGACGTCTCATACTGATTCTGGCTCTGACGTCTCATACTGATTCTGGCTCTGACGTCTCATACTGATTCCGGTTCGGACCTCTCAGTCTGATTCCGGCTCTGACCTCTCAGTCTGATTCCGGCTCTGACCTCTCATATTGATTAAAGCTCTGACCTCTCATACTGATTCTGGCTCTGACCTCTCAGACCGATTCTGCCTCTGATCTCTCAGACCGATTCTGGCTCTGATCTCTCAGACCGATTCTGGCTCTGATCTCTCAGACCGATTCTGGTTCTGACCTCTCAGACCGATTCTGGCTCTGACCTCTCAGACCGATTCTGGCTCTGACCTCTGATACCGATTCTGGCTCTCTTCTCTCAGACCGATTCTGGCACTGACCTCTCAGACCGATTCTGTCTCTGACCTTTCATACTGCTTCTGGTTCCGTCCTCTCAGACTGATTCTGCCTCTGACCTCTCATACTGCTTCTGGCTCTGATCTCTGACTGATTCTGACTCTGATTTTTCATACTAATTCTGGCTCTGATCTCTCAGACCGTTTCTGGCTTTGATCTTTCATACTGATTCTGGCTCTGATCTCTCAGACTGATTCTGACTCTGATCTCTCAGAATGATTCTGGCTCTGATCTCTCAGACCGATTCTGGCTCTGACCTTTCATACTGATTCTGGCTCTGACCTTTCATACTGATTCTGGCTCTGATCTCTCATACTGATTCTGGCTCTGATCTCTCAGACCGATTTTGGCTCTGATCTCTCAGACCGATTCTGGCTCTGATCTCTCAGACCGATTCTGGCTCTGATCTCTCAGACCGATTCTGGCTCTGATCTTTCAGACCGATTCTGGCTCTGATCTCTCAGACCGATTCTGGCTCTGACCTTTCATACTGATTCTGGCTCTGATCTCTCAGACTGATTCTGACTCTGATCTCTCATACTGAGTCTGGTTCTGATCTCTCAGACCGATTCTGGCTCTGACCTCTCATACTGATTCTGGCTCTGACCTCTCATACTGATTCCGGCTCTGATCTCTCAGACCGATTCTGGCTCTGACCTCTCAGACCGATTCTGGCTCTGATCTCTCAGACCGATTCTGGCTCTGATCTCTCAGACCGATTCTGGCTCTGATCTCTCAGACCGATTCTGGCTCTGACCTTTCATACTGATTCTGGCTCTGATCTCTCAGACTGATTCTGACTCTGATCTCTCATACTGAGTCTGGCTCTGATCTCTCAGACCGATTCTGGCTCTGACCTCTCATACTGATTCTGGCTCTGACCTCTCATACTGATTCTGGCTCTGATCTCTCAGACCGATTCTGGCTCTGACCTCTCAGACCGATTCTGGCTCTGATCTCTCAGACCGATTCTGGCTCTGATCTCTCAGACCGATTCTGGCTCTGACCTCTCAGACCAATTCTGGCTCTGACCTTTCATACTCATTCTGGCTCTGATCTCTCAGACTGATTCTGACTCTGATCTCTCATACTGACTCTGGCTCTGATCTCTCAGACCGATTCTGGCTCTGATCTCTCAGACCGATTGTGGCTCTGACCTCTCAGACCGATTCTGGCTCTGACCTCTCAGACTGATTCTGGCTCTGACCTCTCAGACTGATCCTGGCTTTGACCTCTCAGACTGATTCCGGCTCTGACCTCTCATACTGATTCTGGCTCTGATCTCTCAGACTGATTCTGACTCTGATCTCTCAGACCGATTCTGGCTCTGATCTCTCAAACCGATTCTGGCTCTGACCTCTCAGACCGATTCTGGCTCTGACCTCTCATACTGATTCTGGCTCTGATCTCTCAGACCGATTCTGGCTCTGACCTCTCAGACCGATTCTGGCTCTGAACTTTCATACTGCTTCTGGTTCTGTCCTCTCAGACTGATTCTGCCTCTGACCTCTCATACTGCTTCTGGCTCTGACCTTTCATACTGCTTCTGGCTCTGACCTCTTAGACCGATTCTGGCTCTGATCTTTCATACTGCTTCTGGTTCTGTCCTCTCAGACCGATTCTGGCTCTGACCTCTCAGACCGATTCTGGCTCTGATCTTTCATACTGCTTCTGGTTCTGTCCTCTCAGACTGATTCTGGCTCTGTCCTCTCATACTGTTTCTGGCTCTGACCTCTCAGACTGCTTCTGGCTCTGACATCTCATACTTCTTCTGGCTCTGACCTCTCAGACTGATTCTGGCTCTGACCTCCCAGACTGATTCTGGCTCTGACCTCTCAGTCTGATTCCGGCTCTGACCTCTCATACTGATTCTGGCTCTGACGTCTCATACTGATTCTGGCTCTGACGTCTCATACTGATTCTGGCTCTGACGTCTCATACTGATTCTGGCTCTGACGTCTCATACTGATTCCGGTTCGGACCTCTCAGTCTGATTCCGGATCTGACCTCTCAGTCTGATTCCGGCTCTGACCTCTCATATTGATTCCAGCTCTGACCTCTCAGACCGATTCTGGCTCTGATCTCTCAGACCGATTCTGGCTCTGATCTCTCAGACCGATTCTGGCTCTGACCTCTCAGACCGATTCTGGCTCTGACCTCTCAGACCGATTCTGGCTCTGACCTCTGATACCGATTCTGGCTCTGATCTCTCAGACCGATTCTGGCTCTGACCTCTCAGACCGATTCTGTCTCTGACCTTTCATACTGCTTCTGGTTCTGTCCTCTCAGACTGATTCTGCCTCTGACCTCTCATACTGCTTCTGGCTCTGATCTCTGACTGATTCTGACTCTGATCTCTCATACTAATTCTGGCTCTGATCTCTCAGACCGTTTCTGGCTTTGACCTTTCATACTGATTCTGGCTCTGATCTCTCAGACTGATTCTGACTCTGATCTCTCAGAATGATTCTGGCTCTGACCTCTCAGACTGATTCTGACTCTGATCTCTCAGACCGATTCTGACTCTGATCTCTCAGACCGATTCTGGCTCTGATCTCTCAGACCGATTCTGGCTCTGATCTCTCAGACGGATTCTGGCTCTGACCTCTCAGACCGATTCTGGCTCTGACCTCTCATACTGATTCTGGCTCTGATCTCTCACACCAATTCTGGCTCTGATCTCTCAGACCGATTCTGGCTCTGACCTTTCATACTGATTCTGGCTCTGACCTCTCAGACTGATTCTGGCTCTGACCTCTCAGACTGATTCTGGCTCTGACCTCTCAAACTGATACTGGCTCTGACGTCTCTTACTGATTCTGGCTCTGACGTCTCATACTGATTCTGGCTCTGACGTCTCATACTGATTCTGGCTCTGACGTCTCATACTGATTCTGGCTCTGACGTCTCATACTGATTCCGGTTCGGACCTCTCAGTCTGATTCCGGCTCTGACCTCTCAGTCTGATTCCGGCTCTTACCTCTCATATTGATTCCAGCTCTGACCTCTCATACTGATTCTGGCTCTGACCTCTCAGACCGATTCTGCCTCTGATCTCTCAGACCGATTCTGGCTCTGATCTCTCAGACCGATTCTGGCTCTGATCTCTCAGACCGATTCTGGTTCTGACCTCTCAGACCGAATCTGGCTCTGACCTCTCAGACCGATTCTGGCTCTGACCTCTGATACCGATTCTGGCTCTGTTCTCTCAGACCGATTCTGGCACTGACCTCTCAGACCGATTCTGTCTCTGACCTTTCATACTGCTTCTGGTTCCGTCCTCTCAGACTGATTCTGCCTCTGACCTCTCATACTGCTTCTGGCTCTGATCTCTGACTGATTCTGACTCTGATTTTTCATACTAATTCTGGCTCTGATCTCTCAGACCGTTTCTGGCTTTGATCTTTCATACTGATTCTGGCTCTGATCTCTCAGACTGATTCTGACTCTGATCTCCCAGAATGATTCTGGCTCTGATCTCTCAGACCGATTCTGGCTCTGACCTTTCATACTGATTCTGGCTCTGACCTTTCATACTGATTCTGGCTCTGATCTCTCATACTGATTCTGGCTCTGATCTCTCAGACCGATTTTGGCTCTGATCTCTCAGACCGATTCTGGCTCTGATCTCTCAGACCGATTCTGGCTCTGATCTCTCAGACCGATTCTGGCTCTGATCTCTCAGACCGATTCTGGCTCTGACCTTTCATACTGATTCTGGCTCTGATCTCTCAGACTGATTCTGACTCTGATCTCTCATACTGAGTCTGGCTCTGATCTCTCAGACCGATTCTGGCTCTGACCTCTCATACTGATTCTGGCTCTGACCTCTCATACTGATTCTGGCTCTGACCTTTCATACTGATTCTGGCTCTGATCTCTCATACTGATTCTGGCTCTGATCTCTCAGACCGATTCTGGCTCTGATCTCTCAGACCGATTCTGGCTCTGATCTCTCAGACCGATTCTGGCTCTGATCTCTCAGACCGATTCTGGCTCTGAACTCTCAGACCGAATCTGGCTCTGATCTCTCAGACCGATTCTGGCTCTGACCTCTCAGACCGATTCTGGCTCTGACCTCTCAGACCGATTCTGGCTCTGACCTCTGATACCGATTCTGGCTCTGATCTCTCAGACCGATTCTGGCTCTGACCTCTCAGACCGATTCTGTCTCTGACCTTTCATACTGCTTCTGGTTCTGTCCTCTCAGACTGATTCTGCCTCTGACCTCTCATACTGCTTCTGGCTCTGATCTCTGACTGATTCTGACTCTGATCTCTCATACTAATTCTGGCTCTGATCTCTCAGACCGTTTCTGGCTTTGACCTTTCATACTGATTCTGGCTCTGATCTCTCAGACTGATTCTGACTCTGATCTCTCAGAATGATTCTGGCTCTGACCTCTCAGACTGATTCTGACTCTGATCTCTCAGACTGATTCTGACTCTGATCTCTCAGACCGATTCTGGCTCTGATCTCTCAGACCGATTCTGGCTCTGATCTCTCAGACCGATTCTGGCTCTGACCTCTCAGACCGATTCTGGCTCTGACCTCTCATACTGATTCTGGCTCTGATCTCTCACACCAATTCTGGCTCTGATCTCTCAGACCGATTCTGGCTCTGACCTTTCATACTGATTCTGGCTCTGACCTCTCAGACTGATTCTGGCTCTGACCTCTCAGACTGATTCTGGCTCTGACCTCTCAAACTGATACTGGCTCTGACGTCTCTTACTGATTCTGGCTCTGACGTCTCATACTGATTCTGGCTCTGACGTCTCATACTGATTCTGGCTCTGACGTCTCATACTGATTCTGGCTCTGACGTCTCATACTGATTCCGGTTCGGACCTCTCAGTCTGATTCCGGCTCTGACCTCTCAGTCTGATTCCGGCTCTGACCTCTCATATTGATTCCAGCTCTGACCTCTCATACTGATTCTGGCTCTGACCTCTCAGACCGATTCTGCCTCTGATCTCTCAGACCGATTCTGGCTCTGATCTCTCAGACCGATTCTGGCTCTGATCTCTCAGACCGATTCTGGTTCTGACCTCTCAGACCGATTCTGGCTCTGACCTCTCAGACCGATTCTGGCTCTGACCTCTGATACCGATTCTGGCTCTGTTCTCTCAGACCGATTCTGGCACTGACCTCTCAGATCGATTCTGTCTCTGACCTTTCATACTGCTTCTGGTTCCGTCCTCTCAGACTGATTCTGCCTCTGACCTCTCATACTGCTTCTGGCTCTGATCTCTGACTGATTCTGACTCTGATTTTTCATACTAATTCTGGCTCTGATCTCTCAGACCGTTTCTGGCTTTGATCTTTCATACTGATTCTGGCTCTGATCTCTCAGACTGATTCTGACTCTGATCTCTCAGAATGATTCTGGCTCTGATCTCTCAGACCGATTCTGGCTCTGACCTTTCATACTGATTCTGGCTCTGACCTTTCATACTGATTCTGGCTCTGATCTCTCATACTGATTCTGGCTCTGATCTCTCAGACCGATTTTGGCTCTGATCTCTCAGACCGATTCTGGCTCTGATCTCTCAGACCGATTCTGGCTCTGATCTCTCAGACCGATTCTGGCTCTGATCTCTCAGACCGATTCTGGCTCTGACCTTTCATACTGATTCTGGCTCTGATCTCTCAGACTGATTCTGACTCTGATCTCTCATACTGAGTCTGGCTCTGATCTCTCAGACCGATTCTGGCTCTGACCTCTCATACTGATTCTGGCTCTGACCTCTCATACTGATTCTGGCTCTGACCTTTCATACTGATTCTGGCTCTGATCTCTCATACTGATTCTGGCTCTGATCTCTCAGACCGATTCTGGCTCTGATCTCTCAGACCGATTCTGGCTCTGATCTCTCAGACCGATTCTGGCTCTGATCTCTCAGACCGATTCTGGCTCTGAACTCTCAGACCGAATCTGGCTCTGATCTCTCAGACCGATTCTGGCTCTGACCTCTCAGACCGATTCTGGCTCTGACCTCTCAGACCGATTCTGGCTCTGACCTCTCTGACCGATTCTGGCTCTGACCTCTCAGACCGATTCTGGCTCTGATTTGTCAGACTGATTCTGGCTCTGACCTTTCATACTGATTCTGGCTCTGACCTCTCATACTGATTCTGGCTCTGATCTCTCATACTGATTCTGGCTCTGATCTCTCAGACCGATTCTGGCTCTGATCTCTCAGACCGATTCTGGCTCTGATCTCTCAGACCGATTCTGGCTCTGATCTCTCAGACCGATTCTGGCTCTGATCTCTCAGACCGATTCTGGCTCTGATCTCTCAGACCGATTCTGGCTCTGACCTCTCAGACCGATTCTGGCTCTGACCTTTCATACTGATTCTGGCTCTGATCTCTCAGACTGATTCTGACTCTGATCTCTCATACAGATTCTGGCTCTGATCTCTCAGACCGATTATGGCTTTGATCTCTCAGACCGATTCTGGCTCTGACCTCTCAGACCGATTCTGGCTCTGACCTTTCATACTGATTCTGGCTCTGATCTCTCAGACTGATTCTGACTCTAATCTCTCAGACTGATTCTGGCTCTGATCTCTCAGACCGATTCTGGCTCTGACCTCTCAGACCGATTCTGGCTCTGACCTTTAATACTGCTTCTGGTTCCGTCCTCTCAGACTGATTCTGCCTCTGACCTCTCATACTGCTTCTGGCTCTGATCTCTGACTGATTCTGACTCTGATCTCTCATACTAATTCTGGCTCTGATCTCTCAGACCGTTTCTGGCTCTGACCTTTCATACTGATTCTGGCTCTGATCTCTCAGACTGATTCTGACTCTGATCTCTCAGAATGATTCTGGCTCTGATCTCTCGGACTGATTCTGACTCTGATCTCTCAGACTGATTCTGACTCTGATCTCTCAGACCGATTCTGGCTCTAATCTCTCAGACCGATTCTGTCTCTGACCTCTCAGACCGATTCTGGCTCTGACCTCTCATACTGATTCTGGCTCTGATCTCTCACACCGATTCTGGCTCTGACCTCTCAGACTGATTCTAGCTCTGATCTCATACCGATTCTGGCTCTGACCTTTCATACTGATTCTGGCTCTGATCTCTCAGACCGATTCTGGCTCTGATCTCTCAGACCGATTCTGGCTCTGATCTCTCACACCGATTCTGGCTCTGACCTCTCAGACTGATTCTGGCTCTGACCTTTCAGACTGCTTCTGGTTCTGACATCTCATACTTCTTCTGGCTCTGACCTCTCTGACCGATTCTGGCTCTGACCTCTCAGACTGATTCTGGCTCTGATCTCTCAGACTGATTCTGGCTCTGATCTCTCAGACCGATTCTGGCTCTGATCTCTCAGACCGATTCTGGCTCTGACCTTTCATACTGATTCTGGCTCTGATCTCTCAGATCGATTCTGGCTCTGATCTCTCAGACCGATTCTGGCTCTGATCTCTCAGACCGATTCTGGCTCTGACCTTTCATACTGATTCTGGCTCTGATCTCTCAGACCGATTCTGGATCTGACCTTTCATACTGATTCTGGCTCTGACCTTTCATACTGATTCTGGCTCTGATCTCTCATACTGATTCTGGCTCTGATCTCTCAGACCGATTTTGGCTCTGATCTCTCAGACCGATTCTGGCTCTGATCTCTCAGACCGATTCTGGCTCTGATCTCTCAGACCGATTCTGGCTCTGATCTCTCAACCGATTCTGGCTCTGACCTTTCATACTGATTCTGGCTCTGATCTCTCAGACTGATTCTGACTCTGATCTCTCATACTGAGTCTGGCTCTGATCTCTCAGACCGATTCTGGCTCTGACCTCTCATACTGATTCTGGCTCTGACCTCTCATACTGATTCTGGCTCTGATCTCTCAGACCGATTCTGGCTCTGATCTCTCAGACCGATTCTGGCTCTGACCTCTCAGACCGATTCTGGCTCTGACCTTTCATACTCATTCTGGCTCTGATCTCTCAGACCGATTCTGGCTCTGATCTCTCAGACCGATTGTGGCTCTGACCTCTCAGACCGATTCTGGCTCTGACCTCTCAGACTGATTCTGGCTCTGACCTCTCAGACTGATCCTGGCTTTGACCTCTCAGACTGATTCCGGCTCTGACCTCTCATACTGATTCTGGCTCTGATCTCTCAGACTGATTCTGACTCTGATCTCTCAGACCGATTCTGGCTCTGATCTCTCAAACCGATTCTGGCTCTGACCTCTCAGACCGATTCTGGCTCTGACCTCTCATACTGATTCTGGCTCTGATCTCTCAGACCGATTCTGGCTCTGACCTCTCAGACCGATTCTGGCTCTGAACTTTCATACTGCTTCTGGTTCTGTCCTCTCAGACTGATTCTGCCTCTGACCTCTCATACTGCTTCTGGCTCTGACCTTTCATACTGCTTCTGGCTCTGACCTCTTAGACCGATTCTGGCTCTGATCTTTCATACTGCTTCTGGTTCTGTCCTCTCAGACCGATTCTGGCTCTGACCTCTCAGACCGATTCTGGCTCTGATCTTTCATACTGCTTCTGGTTCTGTCCTCTCAGACTTATTCTGGCTCTGTCCTCTCATACTGTTTCTGGCTCTGACCTCTCAGACTGCTTCTGGCTCTGACATCTCATACTTCTTCTGGCTCTGACCTCTCAGACTGATTCTGGCTCTGACCTCTCAGACTGATTCTGGCTCTGACCTCTCAGTCTGATTCCGGCTCTGACCTCTCATACTGATTCTGGCTCTGACGTCTCATACTGATTCTGGCTCTGACGTCTCATACTGATTCTGGCTCTGACGTCTCATACTGATTCCGGTTCGGACCTCTCAGTCTGATTCCGGATCTGACCTCTCAGTCTGATTCCAGCTCTGACCTCTCATATTGATTCCAGCTCTGACCTCTCAGACCGATTCTGGCTCTGATCTCTCAGACCGATTCTGGCTCTGATCTCTCAGACCGATTCTGGCTCTGACCTCTCAGACCGATTCTGGCTCTGACCTCTCAGACCGATTCTGGCTCTGACCTCTGATACCGATTCTGGCTCTGATCTCTCAGACCGATTCTGGCTCTGACCTCTCAGACCGATTCTGTCTCTGACCTTTCATACTGCTTCTGGTTCTGTCCTCTCAGACTGATTCTGCCTCTGACCTTCTCATACTGCTTCTGGCTCTGATCTCTGACTGATTCTGACTCTGATCTCTCATACTAATTCTGGCTCTGATCTCTCAGACTGTTTCTGGCTTTGACCTTTCATACTGATTCTGGCTCTGATCTCTCAGACTGATTCTGACTCTGATCTCTCAGAATGATTCTGGCTCTGATCTCTCGGACTGATTCTGACTCTGATCTCTCAGACTGATTCTGACTCTGATCTCTCAGACCGATTCTGGCTCTAATCTCTCAGACCGATTCTGTCTCTGACCTCTCAGACCGATTCTGGCTCTGACCTCTCATACTGATTCTGGCTCTGATCTCTCACACCGATTCTGGCTCTGACCTCTCAGACTGATTCTAGCTCTGATCTCATACCGATTCTGGCTCTGACCTTTCATACTGATTCTGGCTCTGATCTCTCAGACCGATTCTGGCTCTGATCTCTCAGACCGATTCTGGCTCTGATCTCTCACACCGATTCTGGCTCTGACCTCTCAGACTGATTCTGGCTCTGACCTTTCAGACTGCTTCTGGTTCTGACATCTCATACTTCTTCTGGCTCTGACCTCTCTGACCGATTCTGGCTCTGACCTCTCAGACTGATTCTGGCTCTGATCTCTCAGACTGATTCTGGCTCTGATCTCTCAGACCGATTCTGGCTCTGATCTCTCAGACCGATTCTGGCTCTGACCTTTCATACTGATTCTGGCTCTGATCTCTCAGATCGATTCTGGCTCTGATCTCTCAGACCGATTCTGGCTCTGATCTCTCAGACCGATTCTGGCTCTGACCTTTCATACTGATTCTGGCTCTGATCTCTCAGACCGATTCTGGATCTGACCTTTCATACTGATTCTGGCTCTGACCTTTCATACTGATTCTGGCTCTGATCTCTCATACTGATTCTGGCTCTGATCTCTCAGACCGATTTTGGCTCTGATCTCTCAGACCGATTCTGGCTCTGATCTCTCAGACCGATTCTGGCTCTGATCTCTCAGACCGATTCTGGCTCTGATCTCTCAACCGATTCTGGCTCTGACCTTTCATACTGATTCTGGCTCTGATCTCTCAGACTGATTCTGACTCTGATCTCTCATACTGAGTCTGGCTCTGATCTCTCAGACCGATTCTGGCTCTGACCTCTCATACTGATTCTGGCTCTGACCTCTCATACTGATTCTGGCTCTGATCTCTCAGACCGATTCTGGCTCTGATCTCTCAGACCGATTCTGGCTCTGACCTCTCAGACCGATTCTGGCTCTGACCTTTCATACTCATTCTGGCTCTGATCTCTCAGACCGATTCTGGCTCTGATCTCTCAGACCGATTGTGGCTCTGACCTCTCAGACCGATTCTGGCTCTGACCTCTCAGACTGATTCTGGCTCTGACCTCTCAGACTGATCCTGGCTTTGACCTCTCAGACTGATTCCGGCTCTGACCTCTCATACTGATTCTGGCTCTGATCTCTCAGACTGATTCTGACTCTGATCTCTCAGACCGATTCTGGCTCTGATCTCTCAAACCGATTCTGGCTCTGACCTCTCAGACCGATTCTGGCTCTGACCTCTCATACTGATTCTGGCTCTGATCTCTCAGACCGATTCTGGCTCTGACCTCTCAGACCGATTCTGGCTCTGAACTTTCATACTGCTTCTGGTTCTGTCCTCTCAGACTGATTCTGCCTCTGACCTCTCATACTGCTTCTGGCTCTGACCTTTCATACTGCTTCTGGCTCTGACCTCTTAGACCGATTCTGGCTCTGATCTTTCATACTGCTTCTGGTTCTGTCCTCTCAGACCGATTCTGGCTCTGACCTCTCAGACCGATTCTGGCTCTGATCTTTCATACTGCTTCTGGTTCTGTCCTCTCAGACTTATTCTGGCTCTGTCCTCTCATACTGTTTCTGGCTCTGACCTCTCAGACTGCTTCTGGCTCTGACATCTCATACTTCTTCTGGCTCTGACCTCTCAGACTGATTCTGGCTCTGACCTCTCAGACTGATTCTGGCTCTGACCTCTCAGTCTGATTCCGGCTCTGACCTCTCATACTGATTCTGGCTCTGACGTCTCATACTGATTCTGGCTCTGACGTCTCATACTGATTCTGGCTCTGACGTCTCATACTGATTCCGGTTCGGACCTCTCAGTCTGATTCCGGATCTGACCTCTCAGTCTGATTCCAGCTCTGACCTCTCATATTGATTCCAGCTCTGACCTCTCAGACCGATTCTGGCTCTGATCTCTCAGACCGATTCTGGCTCTGATCTCTCAGACCGATTCTGGCTCTGACCTCTCAGACCGATTCTGGCTCTGACCTCTCAGACCGATTCTGGCTCTGACCTCTGATACCGATTCTGGCTCTGATCTCTCAGACCGATTCTGGCTCTGACCTCTCAGACCGATTCTGTCTCTGACCTTTCATACTGCTTCTGGTTCTGTCCTCTCAGACTGATTCTGCCTCTGACCTTCTCATACTGCTTCTGGCTCTGATCTCTGACTGATTCTGACTCTGATCTCTCATACTAATTCTGGCTCTGATCTCTCAGACCGTTTCTGGCTTTGACCTTTCATACTGATTCTGGCTCTGATCTCTCAGACTGATTCTGGCTCTGATCTCTCAGACTGATTCTGACTCTGATCTCTCAGACTGATTCTGACTCTGATCTCTCAGACCGATTCTGGCTCTGATCTCTCAGACCGATTCTGGCTCTGATCTCTCAGACCGATTCTGGCTCTGACCTTTCATACTGATTCTGGCTCTGATCTCTCAGACCGATTCTGGCTCTGATCTCTCAGACCGATTCTGGCTCTGACCTTTCATACTGATTCTGGCTCTGACCTCTCAGACTGATTCTGGCTCTGACCTCTCAGACTGATTCTGGCTCTGACCTCTCAAACTGATACTGGCTCTGACGTCTCTTACTGATTCTGGCTCTGACGTCTCATACTGATTCTGGCTCTGACGTCTCATACTGATTCTGGCTCTGACGTCTCATACTGATTCCGGTTCGGACCTCTCAGTCTGATTCCGGCTCTGACCTCTCAGTCTGATTCCGGCTCTGACCTCTCATATTGATTCCAGCTCTGACCTCTCATACTGATTTTGGCTCTGACCTCATACTAATTCTGCCTCTGATCTCTCAGACCGATTCTGGCTCTGATCTCTCAGACCGATTCTGGCTCTGATCTCTCAGACCGATTCTGGCTCTGATCTCTCAGACCAATTCTGGCTCTGACCTTTCATACTGATTCTGGCTCTGATCTCTCAGACCGATTCTGGCTCTGATCTCTCAGACCGATTCTGGCTCTGACCTTTCATACTGATTCTGGCTCTGACCTCTCAGACTGATTCTGGCTCTGACCTCTCAGACTGATTCTGGCTCTGATCTCTCAGACCGATTCTGGCTCTGATCTCTCAGACCGATTCTGGCTCTGATCTCTCAGACCGATTCTGGCTCTGATCTCTCAGACCGATTCTGGCTCTGATCTCTCAGACCGATTCTGGCTCTGATCTCTCATACTGAGTCTGGCTCTGATCTCTCAGACCGATTCTGGCTCTGACCTCTCATACTGATTCTGGCTCTGACCTCTCATACTGATTCTGGCTCTGACCTTTCATACTGATTCTGGCTCTGATCTCTCATACTGATTCTGGCTCTGATCTCTCAGACCGATTCTGGCTCTGATCTCTCAGACCGATTCTGGCTCTGATCTCTCAGACCGATTCTGGCTCTGATCTCTCAGACCGATTCTGGCTCTGAACTCTCAGACCGAATCTGGCTCTGATCTCTCAGACCGATTCTGGCTCTGACCTCTCAGACCGATTCTGGCTCTTACCTCTCAGACCGATTCTGGCTCTGACCTCTCTGACCGATTCTGGCTCTGACCTCTCAGACCGATTCTGGCTCTGATTTGTCAGACTGATTCTGGCTCTGACCTTTCATACTGATTCTGGCTCTGACCTTTCATACTGATTCTGGCTCTGATCTCTCATACTGATTCTGGCTCTGATCTCTCAGACCGATTCTGGCTCTGATCTCTCAGACCGATTCTGGCTCTGATCTCTCAGACCGATTCTGGCTCTGATCTCTCAGACCGATTCTGGCTCTGATCTCTCAGACCGATTCTGGCTCTGATCTCTCAGACCGATTCTGGCTCTGATCTCTCGGACCGATTCTGGCTCTGACCTCTCAGACCGATTCTGGCTCTGACCTTTCATACTGATTCTGGCTCTGATCTCTCAGACTGATTCTGACTCTGATCTCTCATACAGATTCTGGCTCTGATCTCTCAGACCGATTCTGGCTCTGATCTCTCAGACCGATTCTGGCTCTGACCTCTCAGACCGATTCTGGCTCTGACCTTTCATACTGATTCTGGCTCTGATCTCTCAGACTGATTCTGACTCTAATCTCTCAGACTGATTCTGGCTCTGATCTCTCAGACCGATTCTGGCTCTGACCTCTCAGACCGATTCTGGCTCTGACCTTTAATACTGCTTCTGGTTCCGTCCTCTCAGACTGATTCTGCCTCTGACCTCTCATACTGCTTCTGGCTCTGATCTCTGACTGATTCTGACTCTGATCTCTCATACTAATTCTGGCTCTGATCTCTCAGACCGTTTCTGGCTCTGACCTTTCATACTGATTCTGGCTCTGATCTCTCAGACTGATTCTGACTCTGATCTCTCAGACCGATTCTGGCTCTGATCTCTCAGACCGATTCTGGCTCTGACCTCTCAGACCGATTCTGGCTCTGACCTCTCATACTGATTCTGGCTCTGATCTCTCACACCGATTCTGGCTCTGACCTCTCAGAATGATTCTAGCTCTGATCTCTCAGACCGATTCTGGCTCTGACCTTTCATACTGATTCTGGCTCTGATCTCTCAGATCGATTCTGGCTCTGATCTCTCAGACCGATTCTGGCTCTGATCTCTCACACCGATTCTGGCTCTGACCTCTCAGACTGATTCTGGCTCTGACCTCTCAGACTTATTCTGGCTCTGACCTCTCAAACTGATACTGGCTCTGACGTCTCTTACTGATTCTGGCTCTGACGTCTCATACTGATTCTGGCTCTGACGTCTCATACTGATTCTGGCTCTGACGTCTCATACTGATTCTGGCTCTGATGTCTCATACTGATTCCGGTTCGGACCTCTCAGTCTGATTCCGGCTCTGACCTCTCAGTCTGATTCCGGCTCTGACCTCTCATATTGATTCCAGCTCTGACCTCTCATACTGATTCTGGCTCTGACCTCATACTAATTCTGCCTCTGATCTCTCAGACCGATTCTGGCTCTGATCTCTCAGACCGATTCTGGCTCTGATCTCTCAGACCGATTCTGGCTCTGATCTCTCAGACCGATTCTGGCTCTGACCTTTCATACTGATTCTGGCTCTGATCTCTCAGACCGATTCTGGCTCTTATCTCTCAGACCGATTCTGGCTCTGACCTTTCATACTGATTCTGGCTCTGACCTCTCAGACTGATTCTGGCTCTGACCTCTCAGACTGATTCTGGCTCTGACCTCTCAAACTGATACTGGCTCTGACGTCTCTTACTGATTCTGGCTCTGACGTCTCATACTGATTCTGGCTCTGACGTCTCATACTGATTCTGGCTCTGACGTCTCATACTGATTCTGGCTCTGACGTCTCATACTGATTCCGGTTCGGACCTCTCAGTCTGATTCCGGCTCTGACCTCTCAGTCTGATTCCGGCTCTGACCTCTCATATTGATTCCAGCTCTGACCTCTCATACTGATTCTGGCTCTGACCTCATACTAATTCTGCCTCTGATCTCTCAGACCGATTCTGGCTCTGATCTCTCAGACCGATTCTGGCTCTGATCTCTCAGACCGATTCTGGTTCTGACCTCTCAGACCGATTCTGGCTCTGACCTCTCAGACCGATTCTGGCTCTGACCTTTCATACTGATTCTGGCTCTGATCTCTCAGACTGATTCTGGCTCTGATCTCTCAGACCGATTTTGGCTCTGATCTCTCAGACCGATTCTGGCTCTGATCTCTCAGACCGATTCTGGCTCTGATCTCTCAGACCGATTCTGGCTCTGATCTCTCAGACCGATTCTGGCTCTGATCTCTCAGACCGATTCTGGCTCTGACCTTTCATACTGATTCTGGCTCTGATCTCTCAGACTGATTCTGACTCTGATCTCTCATACTGAGTCTGGTTCTGATCTCTCAGACCGATTCTGGCTCTGACCTCTCATACTGATTCTGGCTCTGACCTCTCATACTGATTCTGGCTCTGATCTCTCAGACCGATTCTGGCTCTGACCTCTCAGACCGATTCTGGCTCTGATCTCTCAGACCGATTCTGGCTCTGATCTCTCAGACCGATTCTGGCTCTGATCTCTCAGACCGATTCTGGCTCTGACCTTTCATACTGATTCTGGCTCTGATCTCTCAGACTGATTCTGACTCTGATCTCTCATACTGAGTCTGGCTCTGATCTCTCAGACCGATTCTGGCTCTGACCTTTAATACTGCTTCTGGTTCCGTCCTCTCAGACTGATTCTGCCTCTGACCTCTCATACTGCTTCTGGCTCTGATCTCTGACTGATTCTGACTCTGATCTCTCATACTAATTCTGGCTCTGATCTCTCAGACCGTTTCTGGCTCTGACCTTTCATACTGATTCTGGCTCTGATCTCTCAGACTGATTCTGACTCTGATCTCTCAGAATGATTCTGGCTCTGATCTCTCGGACTGATTCTGACTCTGATCTCTCAGACTGATTCTGACTCTGATCTCTCAGACCGATTCTGGCTCTAATCTCTCAGACCGATTCTGTCTCTGACCTCTCAGACCGATTCTGGCTCTGACCTCTCATACTGATTCTGGCTCTGATCTCTCACACCGATTCTGGCTCTGACCTCTCAGACTGATTCTAGCTCTGATCTCATACCGATTCTGGCTCTGACCTTTCATACTGATTCTGGCTCTGATCTCTCAGACCGATTCTGGCTCTGATCTCTCAGACCGATTCTGGCTCTGATCTCTCACACCGATTCTGGCTCTGACCTCTCAGACTGATTCTGGCTCTGACCTTTCAGACTGCTTCTGGTTCTGACATCTCATACTTCTTCTGGCTCTGACCTCTCTGACCGATTCTGGCTCTGACCTCTCAGACTGATTCTGGCTCTGATCTCTCAGACTGATTCTGGCTCTGATCTCTCAGACCGATTCTGGCTCTGATCTCTCAGACCGATTCTGGCTCTGACCTTTCATACTGATTCTGGCTCTGATCTCTCAGATCGATTCTGGCTCTGATCTCTCAGACCGATTCTGGCTCTGATCTCTCAGACCGATTCTGGCTCTGACCTTTCATACTGATTCTGGCTCTGATCTCTCAGACCGATTCTGGATCTGACCTTTCATACTGATTCTGGCTCTGACCTTTCATACTGATTCTGGCTCTGATCTCTCATACTGATTCTGGCTCTGATCTCTCAGACCGATTTTGGCTCTGATCTCTCAGACCGATTCTGGCTCTGATCTCTCAGACCGATTCTGGCTCTGATCTCTCAACCGATTCTGGCTCTGACCTTTCATACTGATTCTGGCTCTGATCTCTCAGACTGATTCTGACTCTGATCTCTCATACTGAGTCTGGCTCTGATCTCTCAGACCGATTCTGGCTCTGACCTCTCATACTGATTCTGGCTCTGACCTCTCATACTGATTCTGGCTCTGATCTCTCAGACCGATTCTGGCTCTGATCTCTCAGACCGATTCTGGCTCTGACCTCTCAGACCGATTCTGGCTCTGACCTTTCATACTCATTCTGGCTCTGATCTCTCAGACCGATTCTGGCTCTGATCTCTCAGACCGATTGTGGCTCTGACCTCTCAGACCGATTCTGGCTCTGACCTCTCAGACTGATTCTGGCTCTGACCTCTCAGACTGATCCTGGCTTTGACCTCTCAGACTGATTCCGGCTCTGACCTCTCATACTGATTCTGGCTCTGATCTCTCAGACTGATTCTGACTCTGATCTCTCAGACCGATTCTGGCTCTGATCTCTCAAACCGATTCTGGCTCTGACCTCTCAGACCGATTCTGGCTCTGACCTCTCATACTGATTCTGGCTCTGATCTCTCAGACCGATTCTGGCTCTGACCTCTCAGACCGATTCTGGCTCTGAACTTTCATACTGCTTCTGGTTCTGTCCTCTCAGACTGATTCTGCCTCTGACCTCTCATACTGCTTCTGGCTCTGACCTTTCATACTGCTTCTGGCTCTGACCTCTTAGACCGATTCTGGCTCTGATCTTTCATACTGCTTCTGGTTCTGTCCTCTCAGACCGATTCTGGCTCTGACCTCTCAGACCGATTCTGGCTCTGATCTTTCATACTGCTTCTGGTTCTGTCCTCTCAGACTTATTCTGGCTCTGTCCTCTCATACTGTTTCTGGCTCTGACCTCTCAGACTGCTTCTGGCTCTGACATCTCATACTTCTTCTGGCTCTGACCTCTCAGACTGATTCTGGCTCTGACCTCTCAGACTGATTCTGGCTCTGACCTCTCAGTCTGATTCCGGCTCTGACCTCTCATACTGATTCTGGCTCTGACGTCTCATACTGATTCTGGCTCTGACGTCTCATACTGATTCTGGCTCTGACGTCTCATACTGATTCCGGTTCGGACCTCTCAGTCTGATTCCGGATCTGACCTCTCAGTCTGATTCCAGCTCTGACCTCTCATATTGATTCCAGCTCTGACCTCTCAGACCGATTCTGGCTCTGATCTCTCAGACCGATTCTGGCTCTGATCTCTCAGACCGATTCTGGCTCTGACCTCTCAGACCGATTCTGGCTCTGACCTCTCAGACCGATTCTGGCTCTGACCTCTGATACCGATTCTGGCTCTGATCTCTCAGACCGATTCTGGCTCTGACCTCTCAGACCGATTCTGTCTCTGACCTTTCATACTGCTTCTGGTTCTGTCCTCTCAGACTGATTCTGCCTCTGACCTTCTCATACTGCTTCTGGCTCTGATCTCTGACTGATTCTGACTCTGATCTCTCATACTAATTCTGGCTCTGATCTCTCAGACCGTTTCTGGCTTTGACCTTTCATACTGATTCTGGCTCTGATCTCTCAGACTGATTCTGGCTCTGATCTCTCAGACTGATTCTGACTCTGATCTCTCAGACTGATTCTGACTCTGATCTCTCAGACCGATTCTGGCTCTGATCTCTCAGACCGATTCTGGCTCTGATCTCTCAGACCGATTCTGGCTCTGACCTTTCATACTGATTCTGGCTCTGATCTCTCAGACCGATTCTGGCTCTGATCTCTCAGACCGATTCTGGCTCTGACCTTTCATACTGATTCTGGCTCTGACCTCTCAGACTGATTCTGGCTCTGACCTCTCAGACTGATTCTGGCTCTGACCTCTCAAACTGATACTGGCTCTGACGTCTCTTACTGATTCTGGCTCTGACGTCTCATACTGATTCTGGCTCTGACGTCTCATACTGATTCTGGCTCTGACGTCTCATACTGATTCCGGTTCGGACCTCTCAGTCTGATTCCGGCTCTGACCTCTCAGTCTGATTCCGGCTCTGACCTCTCATATTGATTCCAGCTCTGACCTCTCATACTGATTTTGGCTCTGACCTCATACTAATTCTGCCTCTGATCTCTCAGACCGATTCTGGCTCTGATCTCTCAGACCGATTCTGGCTCTGATCTCTCAGACCGATTCTGGCTCTGATCTCTCAGACCAATTCTGGCTCTGACCTTTCATACTGATTCTGGCTCTGATCTCTCAGACCGATTCTGGCTCTGATCTCTCAGACCGATTCTGGCTCTGACCTTTCATACTGATTCTGGCTCTGACCTCTCAGACTGATTCTGGCTCTGACCTCTCAGACTGATTCTGGCTCTGATCTCTCAGACCGATTCTGGCTCTGATCTCTCAGACCGATTCTGGCTCTGATCTCTCAGACCGATTCTGGCTCTGATCTCTCAGACCGATTCTGGCTCTGATCTCTCAGACCGATTCTGTCTCTGATCTCTCATACTGAGTCTGGCTCTGATCTCTCAGACCGATTCTGGCTCTGACCTCTCATACTGATTCTGGCTCTGACCTCTCATACTGATTCTGGCTCTGACCTTTCATACTGATTCTGGCTCTGATCTCTCATACTGATTCTGGCTCTGATCTCTCAGACCGATTCTGGCTCTGATCTCTCAGACCGGTTCTGGCTCTGATCTCTCAGACCGATTCTGGCTCTGATCTCTCAGACCGATTCTGGCTCTGAACTCTCAGACCGAATCTGGCTCTGATCTCTCAGACCGATTCTGGCTCTGACCTCTCAGACCGATTCTGGCTCTTACCTCTCAGACCGATTCTGGCTCTGACCTCTCTGACCGATTCTGGCTCTGACCTCTCAGACCGATTCTGGCTCTGATTTGTCAGACTGATTCTGGCTCTGACCTTTCATACTGATTCTGGCTCTGACCTTTCATACTGATTCTGGCTCTGATCTCTCATACTGATTCTGGCTCTGATCTCTCAGACCGATTCTGGCTCTGATCTCTCAGACCGATTCTGGCTCTGATCTCTCAGACCGATTCTGGCTCTGATCTCTCAGACCGATTCTGGCTCTGATCTCTCAGACCGATTCTGGCTCTGATCTCTCAGACCGATTCTGGCTCTGATCTCTCGGACCGATTCTGGCTCTGACCTCTCAGACCGATTCTGGCTCTGACCTTTCATACTGATTCTGGCTCTGATCTCTCAGACTGATTCTGACTCTGATCTCTCATACAGATTCTGGCTCTGATCTCTCAGACCGATTCTGGCTCTGATCTCTCAGACCGATTCTGGCTCTGACCTCTCAGACCGATTCTGGCTCTGACCTTTCATACTGATTCTGGCTCTGATCTCTCAGACTGATTCTGACTCTAATCTCTCAGACTGATTCTGGCTCTGATCTCTCAGACCGATTCTGGCTCTGACCTCTCAGACCGATTCTGGCTCTGACCTTTAATACTGCTTCTGGTTCCGTCCTCTCAGACTGATTCTGCCTCTGACCTCTCATACTGCTTCTGGCTCTGATCTCTGACTGATTCTGACTCTGATCTCTCATACTAATTCTGGCTCTGATCTCTCAGACCGTTTCTGGCTCTGACCTTTCATACTGATTCTGGCTCTGATCTCTCAGACTGATTCTGACTCTGATCTCTCAGACCGATTCTGGCTCTGATCTCTCAGACCGATTCTGGCTCTGACCTCTCAGACCGATTCTGGCTCTGACCTCTCATACTGATTCTGGCTCTGATCTCTCACACCGATTCTGGCTCTGACCTCTCAGAATGATTCTAGCTCTGATCTCTCAGACCGATTCTGGCTCTGACCTTTCATACTGATTCTGGCTCTGATCTCTCAGATCGATTCTGGCTCTGATCTCTCAGACCGATTCTGGCTCTGATCTCTCACACCGATTCTGGCTCTGACCTCTCAGACTGATTCTGGCTCTGACCTCTCAGACTGATTCTGGCTCTGACCTCTCAAACTGATACTGGCTCTGACGTCTCTTACTGATTCTGGCTCTGACGTCTCATACTGATTCTGGCTCTGACGTCTCATACTGATTCTGGCTCTGACGTCTCATACTGATTCTGGCTCTGATGTCTCATACTGATTCCGGTTCGGACCTCTCAGTCTGATTCCGGCTCTGACCTCTCAGTCTGATTCCGGCTCTGACCTCTCATATTGATTCCAGCTCTGACCTCTCATACTGATTCTGGCTCTGACCTCATACTAATTCTGCCTCTGATCTCTCAGACCGATTCTGGCTCTGATCTCTCAGACCGATTCTGGCTCTGATCTCTCAGACCGATTCTGGCTCTGATCTCTCAGACCGATTCTGGCTCTGACCTTTCATACTGATTCTGGCTCTGATCTCTCAGACCGATTCTGGCTCTTATCTCTCAGACCGATTCTGGCTCTGACCTTTCATACTGATTCTGGCTCTGACCTCTCAGACTGATTCTGGCTCTGACCTCTCAGACTGATTCTGGCTCTGACCTCTCAAACTGATACTGGCTCTGACGTCTCTTACTGATTCTGGCTCTGACGTCTCATACTGATTCTGGCTCTGACGTCTCATACTGATTCTGGCTCTGACGTCTCATACTGATTCTGGCTCTGACGTCTCATACTGATTCCGATTCGGACCTCTCAGTCTGATTCCGGCTCTGACCTCTCAGTCTGATTCCGGCTCTGACCTCTCATATTGATTCCAGCTCTGACCTCTCATACTGATTCTGGCTCTGACCTCATACTAATTCTGCCTCTGATCTCTCAGACCGATTCTGGCTCTGATCTCTCAGACCGATTCTGGCTCTGATCTTTCAGACCGATTCTGGTTCTGACCTCTCAGACCGATTCTGGCTCTGACCTCTCAGACCGATTCTGGCTCTGACCTTTCATACTGATTCTGGCTCTGATCTCTCAGACTGATTCTGACTCTGATCTCTCAGAATGATTCTGGCTCTGATCTCTCAGACCGATTCTGGCTCTGATCTCTCAGACCGATTCTGGCTCTGACCTTTCATACTGATTCTGGCTCTGATCTCTCAGATCGATTCTGGCTCTGATCTCTCAGACCGATTCTGGCTGTGATCTCTCAGACCGATTCTGGCTCTGACCTTTCATACTGATTCTGGCTCTGATCTCTCAGACCGATTCTGGCTCTGACCTTTCATACTGATTCTGGCTCTGACCTTTCATACTGATTCTGGCTCTGATCTCTCATACTGATTCTGGCTCTGATCTCTCAGACCGATTTTGGCTCTGATCTCTCAGACCGATTCTGGCTCTGATCTCTCAGACCGATTCTGGCTCTGATCTCTCAGACCGATTCTGGCTCTGATCTCTCAGACCGATTCTGGCTCTGATCTCTCAGACCGATTCTGGCTCTGACCTTTCATACTGATTCTGGCTCTGATCTCTCAGACTGATTCTGACTCTGATCTCTCATACTGAGTCTGGTTCTGATCTCTCAGACCGATTCTGGCTCTGACCTCTCATACTGATTCTGGCTCTGACCTCTCATACTGATTCTGGCTCTGATCTCTCAGACCGATTCTGGCTCTGACCTCTCAGACCGATTCTGGCTCTGATCTCTCAGACCGATTCTGGCTCTGATCTCTCAGACCGATTCTGGCTCTGATCTCTCAGACCGATTCTGGCTCTGACCTTTCATACTGATTCTGGCTCTGATCTCTCAGACTGATTCTGACTCTGATCTCTCATACTGAGTCTGGCTCTGATCTCTCAGACCGATTCTGGCTCTGACCTCTCATACTGATTCTGGCTCTGACCTCTCATACTGATTCTGGCTCTGATCTCTCAGACCGATTCTGGCTCTGACCTCTCAGACCGATTCTGGCTCTGATCTCTCAGACCGATTCTGGCTCTGATCTCTCAGACCGATTCTGGCTCAGACCTCTCAGACCGATTCTGGCTCTGACCTTTCATACTCATTCTGGCTCTGATCTCTCAGACTGATTCTGACTCTGATCTCTCATACTGACTCTGGCTCTGATCTCTCAGACCGATTCTGGCTCTGATCTCTCAGACCGATTGTGGCTCTGACCTCTCAGACCGATTCTGGCTCTGACCTCTCAGACTGATTCTGGCTCTGACCTCTCAGACTGATCCTGGCTTTGACCTCTCAGACTGATTCCGGCTCTGACCTCTCATACTGATTCTGGCTCTGATCTCTCAGACTGATTCTGACTCTGATCTCTCAGACCGATTCTGGCTCTGATCTCTCAAACCGATTCTGGCTCTGACCTCTCAGACCGATTCTGGCTCTGACCTCTCATACTGATTCTGGCTCTGATCTCTCAGACCGATTCTGGCTCTGACCTCTCAGACCGATTCTGGCTCTGAACTTTCATACTGCTTCTGGTTATGTCCTCTCAGACTGATTCTGCCTCTGACCTCTCATACTGCTTCTGGCTCTGACATTTCATACTGCTTCTGGCTCTGACCTCTTAGACCGATTCTGGCTCTGATCTTTCATACTGCTTCTGGTTCTGTCCTCTCAGTCCGATTCTGGCTCTGACCTCTCAGACCGATTCTGGCTCTGATCTTTCATAGTGCTTCTGGTTCTGTCCTCTCAGACTGATTCTGGCTCAGTCCTCTCATACTGTTTCTGGCTCTGACCTCTCAGACTGCTTCTGGCTCTGACATCTCATACTTCTTCTGGCTCTGACCTCTCAGACTGATTCTGGCTCTGACCTCTCAGACTGATTCTGGCTCTGACCTCTCAGTCTGATTCCGGCTCTGACCTCTCATACTGATTCTGGCTCTGACGTCTCATACTGATTCTGGCTCTGACGTCTCATACTGATTCTGGCTCTGACGTCTCATACTGATTCCGGTTCGGACCTCTCAGTCTGATTCCGGATCTGACCTCTCAGTCTGATTCCGGCTCTGACCTCTCATATTGATTCCAGCTCTGACCTCTCAGACCGATTCTGGCTCTGATCTCTCAGACCGATTCTGGCTCTGATCTCTCAGACCGATTCTGGCTCTGACCTCTCAGACCGATTCTGGCTCTGACCTCTCAGACCGATTCTGGCTCTGACCTCTGATACCGATTCTGGCTCTGATCTCTCAGACCGATTCTGGCTCTGACCTCTCAGACCGATTCTGTCTCTGACCTTTCATACTGCTTCTGGTTCTGTCCTCTCAGACTGATTCTGCCTCTGACCTCTCATACTGCTTCTGGCTCTGATATCTGACTGATTCTGACTCTGATCTCTCATACTAATTCTGGCTCTGATCTCTCAGACCGTTTCTGGCTTTGACCTTTCATACTGATTCTGGCTCTGATCTCTCAGACTGATTCTGACTCTGATCTCTCAGACTGATTCTGGCTCTGATCTCTCAGACTGATTCTGACTCTGATCTCTCAGACCGATTCTGACTCTGATCTCTCAGACCGATTCTGGCTCTGATCTCTCAGACCGATTCTGGCTCTGATTTTTCAGACCGATTCTGGCTCTGACCTCTCAGACCGATTCTGGCTCTGACCTCTCATACTGATTCTGGCTCTGATCTCTCACACCAATTCTGGCTCTGATCTCTCAGACCGATTCTGGCTCTGACCTTTCATACTGATTCTGGCTCTGATCTCTCAGACTGATTCTGACTCTGATCTCTCAGACCGATTCTGGCTCTGATCTCTCAGACCGATTCTGGCTCTGATCTCTCAGACCGATTCTGGCTTTGATCTCTCAGACCGATTCTGGCTCTGACCTTTCATACTGATTCTGGCTCTGATCTCTCAGACCGATTCTGGCTCTGATCTCTCAGACCGATTCTGGCTCTGACCTTTCATACTGATTCTGGCTCTGACCTCTCAGACTGATTCTGGCTCTGACCTCTCAGACTGATTCTGGCTCTGACCTCTCAAACTGATACTGGCTCTGACGTCTCTTACTGATTCTGGCTCTGACGTCTCATACTGATTCTGGCTCTGACGTCTCATACTGATTCTGGCTCTGACGTCTCATACTGATTCTGGCTCTGACGTCTCAAACTGATTCCGGTTCGGACCTCTCAGTCTGATTCCGGCTCTGACCTCTCAGTCTGATTCCGGCTCTGACCTCTCATATTGATTCCAGCTCTGACCTCTCATACTGATTCTGGCTCTGACCTCATACTAATTCTGCCTCTGATCTCTCAGACCGATTCTGGCTCTGATCTCTCAGACCGATTCTGGCTCTGATCTCTCAGACCGATTCTGGTTCTGACCTCTCAGACCGATTCTGGCTCTGACCTCTCAGACCGATTCTGGCTCTGACCTCTGATACCGATTCTGGCTCTGTTCTCTCAGACCGATTCTGGCACTGACCTCTCAGACCGATTCTGTCTCTGACCTTTCATACTGCTTCTGGTTCCGTCCTCTCAGACTGATTCTGCCTCTGACCTCTCATACTGCTTCTGGCTCTGATCTCTGACTGATTCTGACTCTGATCTCTCATACTAATTCTGGCTCTGATCTCTCAGACCGTTTCTGGCTCTGACCTTTCATACTGATTCTGGCTCTGATCTCTCAGACTGATTCTGACTCTGATCTCTCAGAATGATTCTGGCTCTGATCTCTCAGACTGATTCTGACTCTGATCTCTCAGACTGATTCTGACTCTGATCTCTCAGACCGATTCTGGCTCTGACCTCTCAGACCGATTCCGGCTCTGACCTCTCATACTGATTCTGGCTCTGATCTCTCACACCGATTCTGGCTCTGACCTCTCAGACTGATTCTGGCTCTGATCTCTCAGACCGATTCTGGCTCTGACCTTTCATACTGATTCTGGCTCTGATCTCTCAGATCGATTCTGGCTCTGATTTCTCAGACCGATTCTGGCTCTGATCTCTCACACCGATTCTGGCTCTGACCTCTCAGACTGATTCTGGCTCTGACCTCTCAGACTGCTTCTGGTTCTGACATCTCATACTTCTTCTGGCTCTGACCTCTCAGACTGATTCTGGCTCTGATCTCGCAGACCGATTCTGGCTCTGATCTCTCAGACCGATTCTGGCTCTGACCTTTCATACTGATTCTGGCTCTGATCTCTCAGATCGATTCTGGCTCTGATCTCTCAGACCGATTCTGGCTCTGATCTCTCACACCGATTCTGGCTCTGATCTCTCAGACCGATTCTGGCTCTGACCTTTCATACTGATTCTGGCTCTGACCTTTCATACTGATTCTGGCTGTGATCTCTCATACTGATTCTGGCTCTGATCTCTCAGACCGATTTTGGCTCTGATCTCTCAGACCGATTCTGGCTCTGATCTCTCACACCGATTCTGGCTCTGATCTCTCAGACCGATTCTGGCTCTGATCTCTCAGACCGATTCTGGCTCTGATCTCTCAGACCAATTCTGGCTCTGACCTTTCATACTGATTCTGGCTCTGATCTCTCAGACTGATTCTGACTCTGATCTCTCATACTGAGTCTGGCTCTGATCTCTCAGACCGATTCTGGCTCTGACCTCTCATACTGATTCTGGCTCTGACTTCTCATATTGATTCTGGCTCTGATCTCTCAGACCGATTCTGGCTCTGACCTCTCAGACCGATTCTGGCTCTGATCTCTCAGACTGATTCTGACTCTGATCTCTCAGACTGATTCTGGCTCTGACCTCTCAGACCGATTCTGGCTCTGACCTCTCAGACCGATTCTGGCTCTGATCTCTCAGACTGATTCTGACTCTGATCTCTCAGACCGATTCTGGCTCTGACCTCTCAGACCGATTCTGGCTCTGACCTCTCATACTGATTCTGGCTCTGATCTCTCACACCGATTCTGGCTCTGACCTCTCAGACTGATTCTGGCTCTGATCTCTCAGACCGATTCTGGCTCTGACCTTTCATACTGATTCTGGCTCTGATCTCTCAGATCGATTCTGGCTCTGATCTCTCAGACCGATTCTGGCTCTGATCTCTCACACCGATTCTGGCTCTGACCTCTCAGACTGATTCTGGCTCTGACCTCTCAGACTGCTTCTGGTTCTGACATCTCATACTTCTTCTGGCTCTGACCTCTCAGACCGATTCTGGCTCTGACCTCTCAGACTGATTCTGGCTCTGATCTCTCAGACTGATTCTGGCTCTGATCTCGCAGACCGATTCTGGCTCTGATCTCTCAGACCGATTCTGGCTCTGACCTTTCATACTGATTCTGGCTCTGATCTCTCAGATCGATTCTGGCTCTGATCTCTCAGACCGATTCTGGCTCTGATCTCTCAGACCGATTCTGGCTCTGAACTTTCATACTGATTCTGGCTCTGATCTCTCAGACCGATTCTGGATCTGACCTTTCATACTGATTCTGGCTCTGACCTTTCATACTGATTCTGGCTCTGATCTCTCATACTGATTCTGGCTCTGATCTCTCAGACCGATTTTGGCTCTGATCTCTCAGACCGATTCTGGCTCTGATCTCTCAGACCGATTCTGGCTCTGATCTCTCAGACCGATTCTGGCTCTGATCTCTCAGACCGATTCTGGCTCTGATCTCTCAGACCGGTTCTGGCTCTGACCTTTCATACTGATTCTGGCTCTGATCTCTCAGACTGATTCTGACTCTGATCTCTCATACTGAGTCTGGCTCTGATCTCTCAGACCGATTCTGGCTCTGACCTCTCATACTGATTCTGGCTCTGACCTCTCATACTGATTCTGGCTCTGATCTCTCAGACCGATTCTGGCTCTGACCTCTCAGACCGATTCTGGCTCTGATCTCTCAGACTGATTCTGACTCTGATCTCTCATACTGATTCTGGCTCTGATCTCTCAGACCGATTCTGGCTCTGATCTCTCAGACCGATTCTGGCTCTGACCTCTCAGACCGATTCTGGCTCTGACCTTTCATACTCATTCTGGCTCTGATCTCTCAGACTGATTCTGACTCTGATCTCTCATACTGACTCTGGCTCTGATCTCTCAGACCGATTCTGGCTCTGACCTCTCATACTGATTCTGGCTCTGATCTCTCACACCGATTCTGGCTCTGACCTCTCAGACTGATTCTGGCTCTGACCTCTCAGACCGATTCTGTCTCTGACCTTGGTTCTGTCCTCTCAGACTGATTCTGCCTCTGACCTCTCATACTGCTTCTGGCTCTGATCTCTGACTGATTCTGACTCTGATCTCTCATACTAATTCTGGCTCTGATCTCTCAGACCGTTTCTGGCTTTGACCTTTCATACTGATTCTGGCTCTGATCTCTCAGACTGATTCTGGCTCTGATCTCTCAGACTGATTCTGACTCTGATCTCTCAGACTGATTCTGACTCTGATCTCTCAGACCGATTCTGGCTCTGATCTCTCAGACTGATTCTGACTCTGATCTCTCAGACCGATTCTGGCTCTGATCTCTCAGACCGATTCTGGCTCTGATCTCTCAGACCGATTCTGGCTCTGACCTTTCATACTGATTCTGGCTTCTGACCTCTCAGACTGCTTCTGCTCTGATCTGGCTCTGCTCAGACTGATTCTGGCTCTGACCTCTCAAACTGATACTGGCTCTGACGTCTCTTACTGATTCTTGGCTCTGACGTCTCATACTGATTCTGGCTCTGACGTCCTCATACTGATTCTGGCTCTGACGTCTCATACTGATTCTGGCTCTGACGTCTCATACTGATTCCGGTTCGGACCTCTCAGTCTGATTCCGGCTCTGACCTCTCAGTCTGATTCCGGCTCTGACCTCTCATATTGATTCCAGCTCTGACCTCTCATACTGATTTTGGCTCTGACCTCATACTAATTCTGCCCTCTGATCTCTCAGGACCAGATTCTGGCTCTGATCTCTCAGACCGATTCTGGCTCTGATCTCTCAGACCGATTCTGGCTCTGATCTCTCAGACCAATTCTGGCTCTGACCTTTCATACTGATTCTGGCTCTGATCTCTCAGACCGATTCTGGCTCTGATCTCTCAGACCGATTCTGGCTCTGACCTTTCATACTGATTCTGGCTCTGACCTCTCAGACTGATTCTGGCTCTGACCCTCTCAGACTGATTCTGCCTCTGACCTCTCAAACTGATACTGGCTCTGACGTCTCTTACTGATTCTGGCTCTGACGTCTCATACTGATTCTGGCTCTGACGTCTCATACTGATTCTGGCTCTGACGTCTTATACTGATTCTGGCTCTGACGTCTCATACTGATTCCGGTTCGGACCTCTCAGTCTGATTCCGGCTCTGACCTCTCAGTCTGATTCCGGCTCTGACCTCTCATATTGATTAAAGCTCTGACCTCTCATACTGATTCTGGCTCTGACCTCTCAGAAAGATTCTGCCTCTGATCTCTCAGACCGATTCTGGCTCTGATCTCTCAGACCGATTCTGGCTCTGATCTCTCAGACCGATTCTGGTTCTGACCTCTCAGACCGATTCTGGCTCTGACCTCTCAGACCGATTCTGGCTCTGACCTCTGATACCGATTCTGGCTCTGTTCTCTCAGACCGATTCTGGCACTGACCTCTCAGACCGATTCTGTCTCTGACCTTTCATACTGCTTCTGGTTCCGTCCTCTCAGACTGATTCTGCCTCTGACCTCTCATACTGCTTCTGGCTCTGATCTCTGACTGATTCTGACTCTGATTTTTCATACTAATTCTGGCTCTGATCTCTCAGACCGATTCTGGCTTTGATCTCTCAGACCGATTCTGGCTCTGACCTCTCAGACCGATTCTGGCTCTGACCTTTCATACTGATTCTGGCTCTGATCTCTCAGACTGATTCTGACTCTAATCTCTCAGACTGATTCTGGCTCTGATCTCTCAGACCGATTCTGGCTCTGACCTCTCAGACCGATTCTGGCTCTGACCTTTAATACTGCTTCTGGTTCCGTCCTCTCAGACTGATTCTGCCTCTGACCTCTCATACTGCTTCTGGCTCTGATCTCTGACTGATTCTGACTCTGATCTCTCATACTAATTCTGGCTCTGATCTCTCAGACCGTTTCTGGCTCTGACCTTTCATACTGATTCTGGCTCTGATCTCTCAGACTGATTCTGACTCTGATCTCTCAGAATGATTCTGGCTCTGATCTCTCGGACTGATTCTGACTCTGATCTCTCAGACTGATTCTGACTCTGATCTCTCAGACCGATTCTGGCTCTAATCTCTCAGACCGATTCTGTCTCTGACCTCTCAGACCGATTCTGGCTCTGACCTCTCATACTGATTCTGGCTCTGATCTCTCACACCGATTCTGGCTCTGACCTCTCAGACTGATTCTAGCTCTGATCTCTCAGACCGATTCTGGCTCTGACCTTTCATACTGATTCTGGCTCTGATCTCTCAGACCGATTCTGGCTCTGATCTCTCAGACCGATTCTGGCTCTGATCTCTCACACCGATTCTGGCTCTGACCTCTCAGACTGATTCTGGCTCTGACCTTTCAGACTGCTTCTGGTTCTGACATCTCATACTTCTTCTGGCTCTGACCTCTCTGACCGATTCTGGCTCTGACCTCTCAGACTGATTCTGGCTCTGATCTCTCAGACTGATTCTGGCTCTGATCTCTCAGACCGATTCTGGCTCTGATCTCTCAGACCGATTCTGGCTCTGACCTTTCATACTGATTCTGGCTCTGATCTCTCAGATCGATTCTGGCTCTGATCTCTCAGACCGATTCTGGCTCTGATCTCTCAGACCGATTCTGGCTCTGACCTTTCATACTGATTCTGGCTCTGATCTCTCAGACCGATTCTGGATCTGACCTTTCATACTGATTCTGGCTCTGACCTTTCATACTGATTCTGGCTCTGATCTCTCATACTGATTCTGGCTCTGATCTCTCAGACCGATTTTGGCTCTGATCTCTCAGACCGATTCTGGCTCTGATCTCTCAGACCGATTCTGGCTCTGATCTCTCAGACCGATTCTGGCTCTGATCTCTCAGACCGATTCTGGCTCTGATCTCTCAACCGATTCTGGCTCTGACCTTTCATACTGATTCTGGCTCTGATCTCTCAGACTGATTCTGACTCTGATCTCTCATACTGAGTCTGGCTCTGATCTCTCAGACCGATTCTGGCTCTGACCTCTCATACTGATTCTGGCTCTGACCTCTCATACTGATTCTGGCTCTGATCTCTCAGACCGATTCTGGCTCTGACCTCTCAGACCGATTCTGGCTCTGATCTCTCAGACTGATTCTGACTCTGATCTCTCATACTGATTCTGGCTCTGATCTCTCAGACCGATTCTGGCTCTGATCTCTCAGACCGATTCTGGCTCTGACCTCTCAGACCGATTCTGGCTCTGACCTTTCATACTCATTCTGGCTCTGATCTCTCAGACCGATTCTGGCTCTGATCTCTCAGACCGATTGTGGCTCTGACCTCTCAGACCGATTCTGGCTCTGACCTCTCAGACTGATTCTGGCTCTGACCTCTCCGACTGATCCTGGCTTTGACCTCTCAGACTGATTCCGGCTCTGACCTCTCATACTGATTCTGGCTCTGATCTCTCAGACTGATTCTGACTCTGATCTCTCAGACCGATTCTGGCTCTGATCTCTCAAACCGATTCTGGCTCTGACCTCTCAGACCGATTCTGGCTCTGACCTCTCATACTGATTCTGGCTCTGATCTCTCAGACCGATTCTGGCTCTGACCTCTCAGACCGATTCTGGCTCTGAACTTTCATACTGCTTCTGGTTCTGTCCTCTCAGACTGATTCTGCCTCTGACCTCTCATACTGCTTCTGGCTCTGACCTTTCATACTGCTTCTGGCTCTGACCTCTTAGACCGATTCTGGCTCTGATCTTTCATACTGCTTCTGGTTCTGTCCTCTCAGACCGATTCTGGCTCTGACCTCTCAGACCGATTCTGGCTCTGATCTTTCATACTGCTTCTGGTTCTGTCCTCTCAGACTTATTCTGGCTCTGTCCTCTCATACTGTTTCTGGCTCTGACCTCTCAGACTGCTTCTGGCTCTGACATCTCATACTTCTTCTGGCTCTGACCTCTCAGACTGATTCTGGCTCTGACCTCTCAGACTGATTCTGGCTCTGACCTCTCAGTCTGATTCCGGCTCTGACCTCTCATACTGATTCTGGCTCTGACGTCTCATACTGATTCTGGCTCTGACGTCTCATACTGATTCTGGCTCTGACGTCTCATACTGATTCCGGTTCGGACCTCTCAGTCTGATTCCGGATCTGACCTCTCAGTCTGATTCCAGCTCTGACCTCTCATATTGATTCCAGCTCTGACCTCTCAGACCGATTCTAGCTCTGATCTCTCAGACCGATTCTGGCTCTGATCTCTCAGACCGATTCTGGCTCTGACCTCTCAGACCGATTCTGGCTCTGACCTCTCAGACCGATTCTGGCTCTGACCTCTGATACCGATTCTGGCTCTGATCTCTCAGACCGATTCTGGCTCTGACCTCTCAGACCGATTCTGTCTCTGACCTTTCATACTGCTTCTGGTTCTGTCCTCTCAGACTGATTCTGCCTCTGACCTCTCATACTGCTTCTGGCTCTGATCTCTGACTGATTCTGACTCTGATCTCTCATACTAATTCTGGCTCTGATCTCTCAGACCGTTTCTGGCTTTGACCTTTCATACTGATTCTGGCTCTGATCTCTCAGACTGATTCTGGCTCTGATCTCTCAGACTGATTCTGACTCTGATCTCTCAGACTGATTCTGACTCTGATCTCTCAGACCGATTCTGGCTCTGATCTCTCAGACTGATTCTGACTCTGATCTCTCAGACCGATTCTGGCTCTGATCTCTCAGACCGATTCTGGCTCTGATCTCTCAGACCGATTCTGGCTCTGACCTTTCATACTGATTCTGGCTCTGACCTCTCAGACTGATTCTGGCTCTGACCTCTCAGACTGATTCTGGCTCTGACCTCTCAAACTGATACTGGCTCTGACGTCTCTTACTGATTCTGGCTCTGACGTCTCATACTGATTCTGGCTCTGACGTCTCATACTGATTCTGGCTCTGACGTCTCATACTGATTCTGGCTCTGACGTCTCATACTGATTCCGGTTCGGACCTCTCAGTCTGATTCCGGCTCTGACCTCTCAGTCTGATTCCGGCTCTGACCTCTCATATTGATTCCAGCTCTGACCTCTCATACTGATTTTGGCTCTGACCTCATACTAATTCTGCCTCTGATCTCTCAGACCGATTCTGGCTCTGATCTCTCAGACCGATTCTGGCTCTGATCTCTCAGACCGATTCTGGCTCTGATCTCTCAGACCAATTCTGGCTCTGACCTTTCATACTGATTCTGGCTCTGATCTCTCAGACCGATTCTGGCTCTGATCTCTCAGACCGATTCTGGCTCTGACCTTTCATACTGATTCTGGCTCTGACCTCTCAGACTGATTCTGGCTCTGACCTCTCAGACTGATTCTGCCTCTGACCTCTCAAACTGATACTGGCTCTGACGTCTCTTACTGATTCTGGCTCTGACGTCTCATACTGATTCTGGCTCTGACGTCTCATACTGATTCTGGCTCTGACGTCTTATACTGATTCTGGCTCTGACGTCTCATACTGATTCCGGTTCGGACCTCTCAGTCTGATTCCGGCTCTGACCTCTCAGTCTGATTCCGGCTCTGACCTCTCATATTGATTAAAGCTCTGACCTCTCATACTGATTCTGGCTCTGACCTCTCAGAAAGATTCTGCCTCTGATCTCTCAGACCGATTCTGGCTCTGATCTCTCAGACCGATTCTGGCTCTGATCTCTCAGACCGATTCTGGTTCTGACCTCTCAGACCGATTCTGGCTCTGACCTCTCAGACCGATTCTGGCTCTGACCTCTGATACCGATTCTGGCTCTGTTCTCTCAGACCGATTCTGGCACTGACCTCTCAGACCGATTCTGTCTCTGACCTTTCATACTGCTTCTGGTTCCGTCCTCTCAGACTGATTCTGCCTCTGACCTCTCATACTGCTTCTGGCTCTGATCTCTGACTGATTCTGACTCTGATTTTTCATACTAATTCTGGCTCTGATCTCTCAGACCGATTCTGGCTTTGATCTCTCAGACCGATTCTGGCTCTGACCTCTCAGACCGATTCTGGCTCTGACCTTTCATACTGATTCTGGCTCTGATCTCTCAGACTGATTCTGACTCTAATCTCTCAGACTGATTCTGGCTCTGATCTCTCAGACCGATTCTGGCTCTGACCTCTCAGACCGATTCTGGCTCTGACCTTTAATACTGCTTCTGGTTCCGTCCTCTCAGACTGATTCTGCCTCTGACCTCTCATACTGCTTCTGGCTCTGATCTCTGACTGATTCTGACTCTGATCTCTCATACTAATTCTGGCTCTGATCTCTCAGACCGTTTCTGGCTCTGACCTTTCATACTGATTCTGGCTCTGATCTCTCAGACTGATTCTGACTCTGATCTCTCAGAATGATTCTGGCTCTGATCTCTCGGACTGATTCTGACTCTGATCTCTCAGACTGATTCTGACTCTGATCTCTCAGACCGATTCTGGCTCTAATCTCTCAGACCGATTCTGTCTCTGACCTCTCAGACCGATTCTGGCTCTGACCTCTCATACTGATTCTGGCTCTGATCTCTCACACCGATTCTGGCTCTGACCTCTCAGACTGATTCTAGCTCTGATCTCTCAGACCGATTCTGGCTCTGACCTTTCATACTGATTCTGGCTCTGATCTCTCAGACCGATTCTGGCTCTGATCTCTCAGACCGATTCTGGCTCTGATCTCTCACACCGATTCTGGCTCTGACCTCTCAGACTGATTCTGGCTCTGACCTTTCAGACTGCTTCTGGTTCTGACATCTCATACTTCTTCTGGCTCTGACCTCTCTGACCGATTCTGGCTCTGACCTCTCAGACTGATTCTGGCTCTGATCTCTCAGACTGATTCTGGCTCTGATCTCTCAGACCGATTCTGGCTCTGATCTCTCAGACCGATTCTGGCTCTGACCTTTCATACTGATTCTGGCTCTGATCTCTCAGATCGATTCTGGCTCTGATCTCTCAGACCGATTCTGGCTCTGATCTCTCAGACCGATTCTGGCTCTGACCTTTCATACTGATTCTGGCTCTGATCTCTCAGACCGATTCTGGATCTGACCTTTCATACTGATTCTGGCTCTGACCTTTCATACTGATTCTGGCTCTGATCTCTCATACTGATTCTGGCTCTGATCTCTCAGACCGATTTTGGCTCTGATCTCTCAGACCGATTCTGGCTCTGATCTCTCAGACCGATTCTGGCTCTGATCTCTCAGACCGATTCTGGCTCTGATCTCTCAGACCGATTCTGGCTCTGATCTCTCAACCGATTCTGGCTCTGACCTTTCATACTGATTCTGGCTCTGATCTCTCAGACTGATTCTGACTCTGATCTCTCATACTGAGTCTGGCTCTGATCTCTCAGACCGATTCTGGCTCTGACCTCTCATACTGATTCTGGCTCTGACCTCTCATACTGATTCTGGCTCTGATCTCTCAGACCGATTCTGGCTCTGACCTCTCAGACCGATTCTGGCTCTGATCTCTCAGACTGATTCTGACTCTGATCTCTCATACTGATTCTGGCTCTGATCTCTCAGACCGATTCTGGCTCTGATCTCTCAGACCGATTCTGGCTCTGACCTCTCAGACCGATTCTGGCTCTGACCTTTCATACTCATTCTGGCTCTGATCTCTCAGACCGATTCTGGCTCTGATCTCTCAGACCGATTGTGGCTCTGACCTCTCAGACCGATTCTGGCTCTGACCTCTCAGATTGATTCTGGCTCTGACCTCTCAGACTGATCTTGGCTTTGACCTCTCAGACTGATTCCGGCTCTGACCTCTCATACTGATTCTGGCTCTGATCTCTCAGACTGATTCTGACTCTGATCTCTCAGACCGATTCTGGCTCTGATCTCTCAAACCGATTCTGGCTCTGACCTCTCAGACCGATTCTGGCTCTGACCTCTCATACTGATTCTGGCTCTGATCTCTCAGACCGATTCTGGCTCTGACCTCTCAGACCGATTCTGGCTCTGAACTTTCATACTGCTTCTGGTTCTGTCCTCTCAGACTGATTCTGCCTCTGACCTCTCATACTGCTTCTGGCTCTGACCTTTCATACTGCTTCTGGCTCTGACCTCTTAGACCGATTCTGGCTCTGATCTTTCATACTGCTTCTGGTTCTGTCCTCTCAGACCGATTCTGGCTCTGACCTCTCAGACCGATTCTGGCTCTGATCTTTCATACTGCTTCTGGTTCTGTCCTCTCAGACTTATTCTGGCTCTGTCCTCTCATACTGTTTCTGGCTCTGACCTCTCAGACTGCTTCTGGCTCTGACATCTCATACTTCTTCTGGCTCTGACCTCTCAGACTGATTCTGGCTCTGACCTCTCAGACTGATTCTGGCTCTGACCTCTCAGTCTGATTCCGGCTCTGACCTCTCATACTGATTCTGGCTCTGACGTCTCATACTGATTCTGGCTCTGACGTCTCATACTGATTCTGGCTCTGACGTCTCATACTGATTCCGGTTCGGACCTCTCAGTCTGATTCCGGATCTGACCTCTCAGTCTGATTCCAGCTCTGACCTCTCATATTGATTCCAGCTCTGACCTCTCAGACCGATTCTGGCTCTGATCTCTCAGACCGATTCTGGCTCTGATCTCTCAGACCGATTCTGGCTCTGACCTCTCAGACCGATTCTGGCTCTGACCTCTCAGACCGATTCTGGCTCTGACCTCTGATACCGATTCTGGCTCTGATCTCTCAGACCGATTCTGGCTCTGACCTCTCAGACCGATTCTGTCTCTGACCTTTCATACTGCTTCTGGTTCTGTCCTCTCAGACTGATTCTGCCTCTGACCTCTCATACTGCTTCTGGCTCTGATCTCTGACTGATTCTGACTCTGATCTCTCATACTAATTCTGGCTCTGATCTCTCAGACCGTTTCTGGCTTTGACCTTTCATACTGATTCTGGCTCTGATCTCTCAGACTGATTCTGGCTCTGACCTCTCAGACTGATTCTGGCTCTGACCTCTCAAACTGATACTGGCTCTGACGTCTCTTACTGATTCTGGCTCTGACGTCTCATACTGATTCTGGCTCTGACGTCTCATACTGATTCTGGCTCTGACGTCTCATACTGATTCTGGCTCTGACGTCTCATACTGATTCCGGTTCGGACCTCTCAGTCTGATTCCGGCTCTGACCTCTCAGTCTGATTCCGGCTCTGACCTCTCATATTGATTCCAGCTCTGACCTCTCATACTGATTTTGGCTCTGACCTCATACTAATTCTGCCTCTGATCTCTCAGACCGATTCTGGCTCTGATCTCTCAGACCGATTCTGGCTCTGATCTCTCAGACCGATTCTGGCTCTGATCTCTCAGACCAATTCTGGGCTCTGACCTTTCATACTGATTCTGGCTCTGGATCTCTCAGACCGATTCTGGCTCTGATCTCTCAGACCGATTCTGGCTCTGACCTTTCATACTGATTCTGGCTCTGACCTCTCAGACTGATTCTGGCTCTGACCTCTCAGACTGATTCTGGCTCTGACCTCTCAAACTGATACTGCTCTGACGTCTCTTACTGATTCTGGCTCTGACGTCTCATACTGATTCTGGCTCTGACGTCTCATACTGATTCTGGCTCTGACGTCTCATACTGATTCTGGCTCTGACGTCTCATACTGATTCCGGTTCGGACCTCTCAGTCTGATTCCGGCTCTGACCTCTCAGTCTGATTCCGGCTCTGACCTCTCATATTGATTAAAGCTCTGACCTCTCATACTGATTCTGGCTCTGACCTCTCAGACCGATTCTGCCTCTGATCTCTCAGACCGATCTGGCTCTGATCTCTCAGACCGATTCTGGCTCTGATCTCTCAGACCGATTCTGGTTCTGACCTCTCAGACCGATTCTGGCTCTGACCTCTCAGACCGATTCTGGCTCTGACCTCTGATACCGATTCTGGCTCTCTTCTCTCAGACCGATTCTGGCACTGACCTCTCAGACCGATTCTGTCTCTGACCTTTCATACTGCTTCTGGTTCCGTCCTCTCAGACTGATTCTGCCTCTGACCTCTCATACTGCTTCTGGCTCTGATCTCTGACTGATTCTGACTCTGATTTTTCATACTAATTCTGGCTCTGATCTCTCAGACCGTTTCTGGCTTTGATCTTCATACTGATTCTGGCTCTGATCTCTCAGACTGATTCTGACTCTGATCTCTCAGAATGATTCTGGCTCTGATCTCTCAGACCGATTCTGGCTCTGACCTTTCATACTGATTCTGGCTCTGACCTTTCATACTGATTCTGGCTCTGATCTCTCATACTGATTCTGGCTCTGATCTCTCAGACCGATTTTGGCTCTGATCTCTCAGACCGATTCTGGCTCTGATCTCTCAGACCGATTCTGGCTCTGATCTCTCAGACCGATTCTGGCTCTGATCTTTCAGACCGATTCTGGCTCTGATCTCTCAGACCGATTCTGGCTCTGACCTTTCATACTGATTCTGGCTCTGATCTCTCAGACTGATTCTGACTCTGATCTCTCATACTGAGTCTGGTTCTGATCTCTCAGACCGATTCTGGCTCTGACCTCTCATAACTGATTCTGGCTCTGACCTCTCATACTGATTCCGGCTCTGATCTCTCAGACCGATTCTGGCTCTGACCTCTCAGACCGATTCTGGCTCTGATCTCTCAGGACCGATTCTGGCTCTGATCTCTCAGACCGATTCTGGCTCTGATCTCTCAGACCGATTCTGGCTCTGACCTTTCATACTGATTCTGGCTCTGATCTCTCAGACTGATTCTGACTCTGATCTCTCATACTGAGTCTGGCTCTGATCTCTCAGACCGATTCTGGCTCTGATCTCTCAGACCGATTCTGGCTCTGATCTCTCAGACCGATTCTGGCTCTGATCTCTCAGACCGATTCTGGCTCTGACCTTTCATACTGATTCTGGCTCTGATCTCTCAGACTGATTCTGACTCTGATCTCTCATACTGATTCTGGCTCTGATCTCTCAGACTGATTCTGACTCTGATCTCTCAGAATGATTCTGGCTCTGATCTCTCAGACCGATTCTGGCTCTGACCTTTCATACTGATTCTGGCTCTGACCTTTCATACTGATTCTGGCTCTGATCTCTCATACTGATTCTGGCTCTGATCTCTCAGACCGATTTTGGCTCTGATCTCTCAGACCGATTCTGGCTCTGATCTCTCAGACCGATTCTGGCTCTGATCTCTCAGACCGATTCTGGCTCTGATCTTTCTCTGGCTCTGATCTCTCAGACCGATTCTGGCTCTGACCTTTCATACTGATTCTGGCTCTGATCTCTCAGACTGATTCTGACTCTGATCTCTCATACTGAGTCTGGTCTGATCTCTCAGACCGATTCGGCTCTGACCTCTCATACTGATTCTGGCTCTGACCTCTCATACTGATTCCGGCTCTGATCTCTCAGACCGATTCTGGCTCTGACCTCTCAGACCGATTCTGGCTCTGATCTCTCGACCGATTCTGGCCTGATCTCTCAGACCGATTCTCTGGCTCTGATCTCTCAGACCGATTCTGGCTCTGACCTTTCATACTGATTCTGGCTCTGATCTCTCAGACTGATTCTGACTCTGATCTCTCATACTGAGTCTGGCTCTGATCTCTCAGACCGATTCTGGCTCTGACCCTCTCAGACCGATTCTGGCTCTGACTCTCAGACCGATTCTGGCTCTGATCTCTCAGACCGATTCTGGCTCTGATCTCTCAGACCGATTCTGGCTCTGACCTCTCAGACCAATTCTGCTCTGACCTTTCATACTCATTCTGGCTCTGATCTCTCAGACTGATTCTGACTCTGATCTCTCATACTGACTCTGGCTCTGATCTCTCAGACCGATTCTGGCTCTGATCTCTCAGACCGATTGTGGCTCTGACCTCTCAGACCGATTCTGGCTCTGACCTCTCAGACTGATCTGGCTCTGACTCTCAGACTGATCCTGGGCTTTGACCTCTCAGACTGATTCCGGACTCTGACCTCTCATACTGATTCTGGCTCTGATCTCTCAGACTGATTCTGACTCTGATCTCTCAGACCGATTCTGGCTCTGATCTCTCAAACCGATTCTGGCTCTGACCTCTCAGACCGATTCTGGCTCTGACCTCTCATACTGATTCTGGCTCTGATCTCTCAGACCGATTCTGGCTCTGACCTCTCAGACCGATTCTGGCTCTGAACTTTCATACTGCTTCTGTTTCTGTCCTCTCAGACTGATTCTGCCTCTGACCTCTCATACTGCTTCTGGCTCTGACCTTTCATACTGCTTCTGGCTCTGACCTCTTAGACCGATTCTGGCTCTGATCTTTCATACTGCTTCTGGTTCTGTCCTCTCAGACCGATTCTGGCTCTGACCTCTCAGACCGATTCTGGCTCTGATCTTTCATACTGCTTCTGTTCTGTCCTCTCAGACTGCGATCTGGCTCTGTCCTCTCATACTGTTTCTGGCTCTGACCTCTCAGACTGCTTCTGGCTCTGACATCTCATACTTCTTCTGGCTCTGACCTCTCAGACTGATTCTGGCTCTGACCTCCCAGACTGATTCTGGCTCTGACCTCTCAGTCTGATTCGGCTCTGACCTCTCATACTGATTCTGGCCTCTGAGTCTATATGATTCTGGCTCTGACGTCTCATACTGATTCTGGCTCTGACGCTCTCATACTGATTCTGGCTCTGACGTCTCATACTGATTCCGGTTCGGACCCTCTCAGTCTGATTCCGGATCTGACCTCTCAGTCTGATTCCGGCTCTGACCTCTCATATTGATTCCAGCTCTGACCTCTCAGACCCGATTCTGGTCTCTGATCTCTCAGACCGATTCTGGCTCTGATCTCTCAGACCGATTCTGGCTCTGACCTCTCAGACCGATTCTGGCTCTGACCTCTCAGACCGATTCTGGCTCTGACCTCTGATACCCGATTCTGGCTCTGATCTCTCAGACCGATTCTGGCTCTGACCTCTCAGACCGATTCTGTCTCTGACCTTTCATACTGCTTCTGGTTCTGTCCTCTCAGACTGATTCTGCCTCTGACCTCTCATACTGCTTCTGGCTCTGATCTCTGACTGATTCTGACTCTGATCTCTCATACTAATTCTGGCTCTGATCTCTCAGACCGTTTCTGGCCTTTGACCTTTCATACTGATTCTGGCTCTGATCTCTCAGACTGAATTCTGACTCTGATCTCTCAGAATGATTCTGGCTCTGACCTCTCAGACTGATTCTGACTCTGATCTCTCAGACCGATTCTGACTCTGATCTCTCAGACCGATTCTGGCTCTGATCTCTCAGACCGATTCTGCTCTGATCTCTCAGACGGGATTCTGGCTCTGACCTCTCAGACCGATTCTGGCTCTGACCTCTCATACTGATTCTGGCTCTGATCTCTCACACCAATTCTGGCTCTGATCTCTCAGGACGATTCTGGCTCTGACCTTTCATACTGATTCTGGCTCTGACCTCTCAGACTGATTCTGGCTCTGACCTCTCAGACTGATTCTGGCTCTGACCTCTCAAACTGATACTGCTCTGACGTCTCTTACTGATTCTGGCTCTGACGTCTCATACTGATTCTGGCTCTGACGTCTCATACTGATTCTGGCTCTGACGTCTCCATACTGATTCTGGCTCTGACGTCTCATACTGATTCCGGTTCGGACCTCTCAGTCTGATTCCGGCTCTGACCTCTCAGTCTGATTCCGGCTCTTACCTCTCATATTGATTCCAGCTCTGACCTCTCATACTGATTCTGGCTCTGGACCTCTCAGACCGATTCTGCCTCTGATCTCTCAGACCGATTCTGGCTCTGACTCTCTCAGACCGATTCTGGCTCTGATCTCTCAGACCGATTCTGGTTCTGACCTCTCAGACCGAATCTGGGCTCTGACCTCTCAGACCGATTCTGGCTCTGACCTCTGATACCGATTCTGGCTCTGTTCTCTCAGACCGATTCTGGCACTGACCTCTCAGACCGATTCTGTCTCTGACCTTTCATACTGCTTCATGGTTCCGTCCTCTCAGACTGATTCCTGCCTCTGACCTCTCATACTGCTTCTGGCTCTGATCTCTGACTGATTCTGACTCTGATTTTTCATACTAATTCTGGCTCTGATCTCTCAGACCGTTTCTGGCTTTGATCTTTCATACTGATTCTGGCTCTGATCTCTCAGACTGATTCTGACTCTGATCTCCCAGAATGATTCTGCTCTGATCTCTCAGACCGATTCTGGCTCTGACCTTTCATACTGATTCTGGCTCTGACCTTCATACTGATTCTGGCTCTGACTCTCTCATACTGATTCTGGCTCTGATCTCTCAGACCGATTTTGGCTCTGATCTCTCAGACCGATTCTGGCTCTGATCTCTCAGACCGATTCTGGCTCTGATCTCTCCAGACCGATTCTGGCTCTGATCTCTCAGACCGATTCTGGCTCTGACCTTTCATACTGATTCTGGCTCTGATCTCTCAGACTGATTCTGACTCTGATCTCTCATACTGAGTCTGGCTCTGATCTCTCAGACCGATTCTGGCTCTGACCTCTCATACTGATTTCTGGCTCTGACCTCTCATACTGATTCTGGCTCTGACCTTTCATACTGATTCTGGCTCTGATCTCTCATACTTGATTCTGGCTCTGATCTCTCAGACCGATTCTGGCTCTGATCTCTCAGACCGATTCTGGCTCTGATCTCTCAGACCGATTCTGGCTCTGATCTCTCAGACCGATTCTGGCTCTGAACTCTCAGACCGAATCTGGCTCTGATCTCTCAGACCGATTCTGGCTCTGACCTCTCAGACCGATTCTGGCTCTGACCTCTCAGACCGATTCTGGCTCTGACCTCTGATACCGATTCTGGCTCTGATCTCTCAGACCGATTCTGGCTCTGACCTCTCAGACCGATTCTGTCTCTGACCTTTCATACTGCTTCTTGGTTCTGTCCTCTCAGACTGATTCTGCCTCTGACCTCTCATACTGCTTCTGGCTCTGATCTCTGACTGATTCTGACTCTGATCTCTCATACTAATTCTGGCTCTGATCTCTCAGACCGTTTCTGGCTTTGACCTTTCATACTGATTCTGGCTCTGATCTCTCAGACTGATTCTGACTCTGATCTCTCAGAATGATTCTGGCTCTGACCTCTCAGACTGATTCTGACTCTGATCTCTCAGACTGATTCTGACTCTGATCTCTCAGACCGATTCTGGCTCTGATCTCTCAGACCGATTCTGGCTCTGATCTCTCAGACCGATTCTGGCTCTGACCTCTCAGACCGATTCTGGCTCTGACCTCTCATACTGATTCTGGCTCTGATCTCTCACACCAATTCTGGCTCTGATCTCTCAGACCGATTCTGGCTCTGACCTTTCATACTGATTCTGGCTCTGACCTCTCAGACTGATTCTGGCTCTGACCTCTCAGACTGATTCTGGCTCTGACCTCTCAAACTGATACTGGCTCTGACGTCTCTTACTGATTCTGGCTCTGACGTCTCATACTGATTCTGGCTCTGACGTCTCATACTGATTCTGGCTCTGACGTCTCATACTGATTCTGGCTCTGACGTCTCATACTGATTCCGGTTCGGACCTCTCAGTCTGATTCCGGCTCTGACCTCTCAGTCTGATTCCGGCTCTGACCTCTCATATTGATTCCAGCTCTGACCTCTCATACTGATTCTGGCTCTGACCTCTCAGACCGATTCTGCCTCTGATCTCTCAGACCGATTCTGGCTCTGATCTCTCAGACCGATTCTGGCTCTGATCTCTCAGACCGATTCTGGTTCTGACCTCTCAGACCGATTCTGGCTCTGACCTCTCAGACCGATTCTGGCTCTGACCTCTGATACCGATTCTGGCTCTGTTCTCTCAGACCGATTCTGGCACTGACCTCTCAGATCGATTCTGTCTCTGACCTTTCATACTGCTTCTGGTTCCGTCCTCTCAGACTGATTCTGCCTCTGACCTCTCATACTGCTTCTGGCTCTGATCTCTGACTGATTCTGACTCTGATTTTTCATACTAATTCTGGCTCTGATCTCTCAGACCGTTTCTGGCTTTGATCTTTCATACTGATTCTGGCTCTGATCTCTCAGACTGATTCTGACTCTGATCTCTCAGAATGATTCTGGCTCTGATCTCTCAGACCGATTCTGGCTCTGACCTTTCATACTGATTCTGGCTCTGACCTTTCATACTGATTCTGGCTCTGATCTCTCATACTGATTCTGGCTCTGATCTCTCAGACCGATTTTGGCTCTGATCTCTCAGACCGATTCTGGCTCTGATCTCTCAGACCGATTCTGGCTCTGATCTCTCAGACCGATTCTGGCTCTGATCTCTCAGACCGATTCTGGCTCTGACCTTTCATACTGATTCTGGCTCTGATCTCTCAGACTGATTCTGACTCTGATCTCTCATACTGAGTCTGGCTCTGATCTCTCAGACCGATTCTGGCTCTGACCTCTCATACTGATTCTGGCTCTGACCTCTCATACTGATTCTGGCTCTGACCTTTCATACTGATTCTGGCTCTGATCTCTCATACTGATTCTGGCTCTGATCTCTCAGACCGATTCTGGCTCTGATCTCTCAGACCGATTCTGGCTCTGATCTCTCAGACCGATTCTGGCTCTGATCTCTCAGACCGATTCTGGCTCTGAACTCTCAGACCGAATCTGGCTCTGATCTCTCAGACCGATTCTGGCTCTGACCTCTCAGACCGATTCTGGCTCTGACCTCTCAGACCGATTCTGGCTCTGACCTCTCTGACCGATTCTGGCTCTGACCTCTCAGACCGATTCTGGCTCTGATTTGTCAGACTGATTCTGGCTCTGACCTTTCATACTGATTCTGGCTCTGACCTCTCATACTGATTCTGGCTCTGATCTCTCATACTGATTCTGGCTCTGATCTCTCAGACCGATTCTGGCTCTGATCTCTCAGACCGATTCTGGCTCTGATCTCTCAGACCGATTCTGGCTCTGATCTCTCAGACCGATTCTGGCTCTGATCTCTCAGACCGATTCTGGCTCTGATCTCTCAGACCGATTCTGGCTCTGACCTCTCAGACCGATTCTGGCTCTGACCTTTCATACTGATTCTGGCTCTGATCTCTCAGACTGATTCTGACTCTGATCTCTCATACAGATTCTGGCTCTGATCTCTCAGACCGATTATGGCTTTGATCTCTCAGACCGATTCTGGCTCTGACCTCTCAGACCGATTCTGGCTCTGACCTTTCATACTGATTCTGGCTCTGATCTCTCAGACTGATTCTGACTCTAATCTCTCAGACTGATTCTGGCTCTGATCTCTCAGACCGATTCTGGCTCTGACCTCTCAGACCGATTCTGGCTCTGACCTTTAATACTGCTTCTGGTTCCGTCCTCTCAGACTGATTCTGCCTCTGACCTCTCATACTGCTTCTGGCTCTGATCTCTGACTGATTCTGACTCTGATCTCTCATACTAATTCTGGCTCTGATCTCTCAGACCGTTTCTGGCTCTGACCTTTCATACTGATTCTGGCTCTGATCTCTCAGACTGATTCTGACTCTGATCTCTCAGAATGATTCTGGCTCTGATCTCTCGGACTGATTCTGACTCTGATCTCTCAGACTGATTCTGACTCTGATCTCTCAGACCGATTCTGGCTCTAATCTCTCAGACCGATTCTGTCTCTGACCTCTCAGACCGATTCTGGCTCTGACCTCTCATACTGATTCTGGCTCTGATCTCTCACACCGATTCTGGCTCTGACCTCTCAGACTGATTCTAGCTCTGATCTCATACCGATTCTGGCTCTGACCTTTCATACTGATTCTGGCTCTGATCTCTCAGACCGATTCTGGCTCTGATCTCTCAGACCGATTCTGGCTCTGATCTCTCACACCGATTCTGGCTCTGACCTCTCAGACTGATTCTGGCTCTGACCTTTCAGACTGCTTCTGGTTCTGACATCTCATACTTCTTCTGGCTCTGACCTCTCTGACCGATTCTGGCTCTGACCTCTCAGACTGATTCTGGCTCTGATCTCTCAGACTGATTCTGGCTCTGATCTCTCAGACCGATTCTGGCTCTGATCTCTCAGACCGATTCTGGCTCTGACCTTTCATACTGATTCTGGCTCTGATCTCTCAGATCGATTCTGGCTCTGATCTCTCAGACCGATTCTGGCTCTGATCTCTCAGACCGATTCTGGCTCTGACCTTTCATACTGATTCTGGCTCTGATCTCTCAGACCGATTCTGGATCTGACCTTTCATACTGATTCTGGCTCTGACCTTTCATACTGATTCTGGCTCTGATCTCTCATACTGATTCTGGCTCTGATCTCTCAGACCGATTTTGGCTCTGATCTCTCAGACCGATTCTGGCTCTGATCTCTCAGACCGATTCTGGCTCTGATCTCTCAGACCGATTCTGGCTCTGATCTCTCAACCGATTCTGGCTCTGACCTTTCATACTGATTCTGGCTCTGATCTCTCAGACTGATTCTGACTCTGATCTCTCATACTGAGTCTGGCTCTGATCTCTCAGACCGATTCTGGCTCTGACCTCTCATACTGATTCTGGCTCTGACCTCTCATACTGATTCTGGCTCTGATCTCTCAGACCGATTCTGGCTCTGATCTCTCAGACCGATTCTGGCTCTGACCTCTCAGACCGATTCTGGCTCTGACCTTTCATACTCATTCTGGCTCTGATCTCTCAGACCGATTCTGGCTCTGATCTCTCAGACCGATTGTGGCTCTGACCTCTCAGACCGATTCTGGCTCTGACCTCTCAGACTGATTCTGGCTCTGACCTCTCAGACTGATCCTGGCTTTGACCTCTCAGACTGATTCCGGCTCTGACCTCTCATACTGATTCTGGCTCTGATCTCTCAGACTGATTCTGACTCTGATCTCTCAGACCGATTCTGGCTCTGATCTCTCAAACCGATTCTGGCTCTGACCTCTCAGACCGATTCTGGCTCTGACCTCTCATACTGATTCTGGCTCTGATCTCTCAGACCGATTCTGGCTCTGACCTCTCAGACCGATTCTGGCTCTGAACTTTCATACTGCTTCTGGTTCTGTCCTCTCAGACTGATTCTGCCTCTGACCTCTCATACTGCTTCTGGCTCTGACCTTTCATACTGCTTCTGGCTCTGACCTCTTAGACCGATTCTGGCTCTGATCTTTCATACTGCTTCTGGTTCTGTCCTCTCAGACCGATTCTGGCTCTGACCTCTCAGACCGATTCTGGCTCTGATCTTTCATACTGCTTCTGGTTCTGTCCTCTCAGACTTATTCTGGCTCTGTCCTCTCATACTGTTTCTGGCTCTGACCTCTCAGACTGCTTCTGGCTCTGACATCTCATACTTCTTCTGGCTCTGACCTCTCAGACTGATTCTGGCTCTGACCTCTCAGACTGATTCTGGCTCTGACCTCTCAGTCTGATTCCGGCTCTGACCTCTCATACTGATTCTGGCTCTGACGTCTCATACTGATTCTGGCTCTGACGTCTCATACTGATTCTGGCTCTGACGTCTCATACTGATTCCGGTTCGGACCTCTCAGTCTGATTCCGGATCTGACCTCTCAGTCTGATTCCAGCTCTGACCTCTCATATTGATTCCAGCTCTGACCTCTCAGACCGATTCTGGCTCTGATCTCTCAGACCGATTCTGGCTCTGATCTCTCAGACCGATTCTGGCTCTGACCTCTCAGACCGATTCTGGCTCTGACCTCTCAGACCGATTCTGGCTCTGACCTCTGATACCGATTCTGGCTCTGATCTCTCAGACCGATTCTGGCTCTGACCTCTCAGACCGATTCTGTCTCTGACCTTTCATACTGCTTCTGGTTCTGTCCTCTCAGACTGATTCTGCCTCTGACCTTCTCATACTGCTTCTGGCTCTGATCTCTGACTGATTCTGACTCTGATCTCTCATACTAATTCTGGCTCTGATCTCTCAGACTGTTTCTGGCTTTGACCTTTCATACTGATTCTGGCTCTGATCTCTCAGACTGATTCTGACTCTGATCTCTCAGAATGATTCTGGCTCTGATCTCTCGGACTGATTCTGACTCTGATCTCTCAGACTGATTCTGACTCTGATCTCTCAGACCGATTCTGGCTCTAATCTCTCAGACCGATTCTGTCTCTGACCTCTCAGACCGATTCTGGCTCTGACCTCTCATACTGATTCTGGCTCTGATCTCTCACACCGATTCTGGCTCTGACCTCTCAGACTGATTCTAGCTCTGATCTCATACCGATTCTGGCTCTGACCTTTCATACTGATTCTGGCTCTGATCTCTCAGACCGATTCTGGCTCTGATCTCTCAGACCGATTCTGGCTCTGATCTCTCACACCGATTCTGGCTCTGACCTCTCAGACTGATTCTGGCTCTGACCTTTCAGACTGCTTCTGGTTCTGACATCTCATACTTCTTCTGGCTCTGACCTCTCTGACCGATTCTGGCTCTGACCTCTCAGACTGATTCTGGCTCTGATCTCTCAGACTGATTCTGGCTCTGATCTCTCAGACCGATTCTGGCTCTGATCTCTCAGACCGATTCTGGCTCTGACCTTTCATACTGATTCTGGCTCTGATCTCTCAGATCGATTCTGGCTCTGATCTCTCAGACCGATTCTGGCTCTGATCTCTCAGACCGATTCTGGCTCTGACCTTTCATACTGATTCTGGCTCTGATCTCTCAGACCGATTCTGGATCTGACCTTTCATACTGATTCTGGCTCTGACCTTTCATACTGATTCTGGCTCTGATCTCTCATACTGATTCTGGCTCTGATCTCTCAGACCGATTTTGGCTCTGATCTCTCAGACCGATTCTGGCTCTGATCTCTCAGACCGATTCTGGCTCTGATCTCTCAGACCGATTCTGGCTCTGATCTCTCAACCGATTCTGGCTCTGACCTTTCATACTGATTCTGGCTCTGATCTCTCAGACTGATTCTGACTCTGATCTCTCATACTGAGTCTGGCTCTGATCTCTCAGACCGATTCTGGCTCTGACCTCTCATACTGATTCTGGCTCTGACCTCTCATACTGATTCTGGCTCTGATCTCTCAGACCGATTCTGGCTCTGATCTCTCAGACCGATTCTGGCTCTGACCTCTCAGACCGATTCTGGCTCTGACCTTTCATACTCATTCTGGCTCTGATCTCTCAGACCGATTCTGGCTCTGATCTCTCAGACCGATTGTGGCTCTGACCTCTCAGACCGATTCTGGCTCTGACCTCTCAGACTGATTCTGGCTCTGACCTCTCAGACTGATCCTGGCTTTGACCTCTCAGACTGATTCCGGCTCTGACCTCTCATACTGATTCTGGCTCTGATCTCTCAGACTGATTCTGACTCTGATCTCTCAGACCGATTCTGGCTCTGATCTCTCAAACCGATTCTGGCTCTGACCTCTCAGACCGATTCTGGCTCTGACCTCTCATACTGATTCTGGCTCTGATCTCTCAGACCGATTCTGGCTCTGACCTCTCAGACCGATTCTGGCTCTGAACTTTCATACTGCTTCTGGTTCTGTCCTCTCAGACTGATTCTGCCTCTGACCTCTCATACTGCTTCTGGCTCTGACCTTTCATACTGCTTCTGGCTCTGACCTCTTAGACCGATTCTGGCTCTGATCTTTCATACTGCTTCTGGTTCTGTCCTCTCAGACCGATTCTGGCTCTGACCTCTCAGACCGATTCTGGCTCTGATCTTTCATACTGCTTCTGGTTCTGTCCTCTCAGACTTATTCTGGCTCTGTCCTCTCATACTGTTTCTGGCTCTGACCTCTCAGACTGCTTCTGGCTCTGACATCTCATACTTCTTCTGGCTCTGACCTCTCAGACTGATTCTGGCTCTGACCTCTCAGACTGATTCTGGCTCTGACCTCTCAGTCTGATTCCGGCTCTGACCTCTCATACTGATTCTGGCTCTGACGTCTCATACTGATTCTGGCTCTGACGTCTCATACTGATTCTGGCTCTGACGTCTCATACTGATTCCGGTTCGGACCTCTCAGTCTGATTCCGGATCTGACCTCTCAGTCTGATTCCAGCTCTGACCTCTCATATTGATTCCAGCTCTGACCTCTCAGACCGATTCTGGCTCTGATCTCTCAGACCGATTCTGGCTCTGATCTCTCAGACCGATTCTGGCTCTGACCTCTCAGACCGATTCTGGCTCTGACCTCTCAGACCGATTCTGGCTCTGACCTCTGATACCGATTCTGGCTCTGATCTCTCAGACCGATTCTGGCTCTGACCTCTCAGACCGATTCTGTCTCTGACCTTTCATACTGCTTCTGGTTCTGTCCTCTCAGACTGATTCTGCCTCTGACCTTCTCATACTGCTTCTGGCTCTGATCTCTGACTGATTCTGACTCTGATCTCTCATACTAATTCTGGCTCTGATCTCTCAGACCGTTTCTGGCTTTGACCTTTCATACTGATTCTGGCTCTGATCTCTCAGACTGATTCTGGCTCTGATCTCTCAGACTGATTCTGACTCTGATCTCTCAGACTGATTCTGACTCTGATCTCTCAGACCGATTCTGGCTCTGATCTCTCAGACCGATTCTGGCTCTGATCTCTCAGACCGATTCTGGCTCTGACCTTTCATACTGATTCTGGCTCTGATCTCTCAGACCGATTCTGGCTCTGATCTCTCAGACCGATTCTGGCTCTGACCTTTCATACTGATTCTGGCTCTGACCTCTCAGACTGATTCTGGCTCTGACCTCTCAGACTGATTCTGGCTCTGACCTCTCAAACTGATACTGGCTCTGACGTCTCTTACTGATTCTGGCTCTGACGTCTCATACTGATTCTGGCTCTGACGTCTCATACTGATTCTGGCTCTGACGTCTCATACTGATTCCGGTTCGGACCTCTCAGTCTGATTCCGGCTCTGACCTCTCAGTCTGATTCCGGCTCTGACCTCTCATATTGATTCCAGCTCTGACCTCTCATACTGATTTTGGCTCTGACCTCATACTAATTCTGCCTCTGATCTCTCAGACCGATTCTGGCTCTGATCTCTCAGACCGATTCTGGCTCTGATCTCTCAGACCGATTCTGGCTCTGATCTCTCAGACCAATTCTGGCTCTGACCTTTCATACTGATTCTGGCTCTGATCTCTCAGACCGATTCTGGCTCTGATCTCTCAGACCGATTCTGGCTCTGACCTTTCATACTGATTCTGGCTCTGACCTCTCAGACTGATTCTGGCTCTGACCTCTCAGACTGATTCTGGCTCTGATCTCTCAGACCGATTCTGGCTCTGATCTCTCAGACCGATTCTGGCTCTGATCTCTCAGACCGATTCTGGCTCTGATCTCTCAGACCGATTCTGGCTCTGATCTCTCAGACCGATTCTGGCTCTGATCTCTCATACTGAGTCTGGCTCTGATCTCTCAGACCGATTCTGGCTCTGACCTCTCATACTGATTCTGGCTCTGACCTCTCATACTGATTCTGGCTCTGACCTTTCATACTGATTCTGGCTCTGATCTCTCATACTGATTCTGGCTCTGATCTCTCAGACCGATTCTGGCTCTGATCTCTCAGACCGATTCTGGCTCTGATCTCTCAGACCGATTCTGGCTCTGATCTCTCAGACCGATTCTGGCTCTGAACTCTCAGACCGAATCTGGCTCTGATCTCTCAGACCGATTCTGGCTCTGACCTCTCAGACCGATTCTGGCTCTTACCTCTCAGACCGATTCTGGCTCTGACCTCTCTGACCGATTCTGGCTCTGACCTCTCAGACCGATTCTGGCTCTGATTTGTCAGACTGATTCTGGCTCTGACCTTTCATACTGATTCTGGCTCTGACCTTTCATACTGATTCTGGCTCTGATCTCTCATACTGATTCTGGCTCTGATCTCTCAGACCGATTCTGGCTCTGATCTCTCAGACCGATTCTGGCTCTGATCTCTCAGACCGATTCTGGCTCTGATCTCTCAGACCGATTCTGGCTCTGATCTCTCAGACCGATTCTGGCTCTGATCTCTCAGACCGATTCTGGCTCTGATCTCTCGGACCGATTCTGGCTCTGACCTCTCAGACCGATTCTGGCTCTGACCTTTCATACTGATTCTGGCTCTGATCTCTCAGACTGATTCTGACTCTGATCTCTCATACAGATTCTGGCTCTGATCTCTCAGACCGATTCTGGCTCTGATCTCTCAGACCGATTCTGGCTCTGACCTCTCAGACCGATTCTGGCTCTGACCTTTCATACTGATTCTGGCTCTGATCTCTCAGACTGATTCTGACTCTAATCTCTCAGACTGATTCTGGCTCTGATCTCTCAGACCGATTCTGGCTCTGACCTCTCAGACCGATTCTGGCTCTGACCTTTAATACTGCTTCTGGTTCCGTCCTCTCAGACTGATTCTGCCTCTGACCTCTCATACTGCTTCTGGCTCTGATCTCTGACTGATTCTGACTCTGATCTCTCATACTAATTCTGGCTCTGATCTCTCAGACCGTTTCTGGCTCTGACCTTTCATACTGATTCTGGCTCTGATCTCTCAGACTGATTCTGACTCTGATCTCTCAGACCGATTCTGGCTCTGATCTCTCAGACCGATTCTGGCTCTGACCTCTCAGACCGATTCTGGCTCTGACCTCTCATACTGATTCTGGCTCTGATCTCTCACACCGATTCTGGCTCTGACCTCTCAGAATGATTCTAGCTCTGATCTCTCAGACCGATTCTGGCTCTGACCTTTCATACTGATTCTGGCTCTGATCTCTCAGATCGATTCTGGCTCTGATCTCTCAGACCGATTCTGGCTCTGATCTCTCACACCGATTCTGGCTCTGACCTCTCAGACTGATTCTGGCTCTGACCTCTCAGACTTATTCTGGCTCTGACCTCTCAAACTGATACTGGCTCTGACGTCTCTTACTGATTCTGGCTCTGACGTCTCATACTGATTCTGGCTCTGACGTCTCATACTGATTCTGGCTCTGACGTCTCATACTGATTCTGGCTCTGATGTCTCATACTGATTCCGGTTCGGACCTCTCAGTCTGATTCCGGCTCTGACCTCTCAGTCTGATTCCGGCTCTGACCTCTCATATTGATTCCAGCTCTGACCTCTCATACTGATTCTGGCTCTGACCTCATACTAATTCTGCCTCTGATCTCTCAGACCGATTCTGGCTCTGATCTCTCAGACCGATTCTGGCTCTGATCTCTCAGACCGATTCTGGCTCTGATCTCTCAGACCGATTCTGGCTCTGACCTTTCATACTGATTCTGGCTCTGATCTCTCAGACCGATTCTGGCTCTTATCTCTCAGACCGATTCTGGCTCTGACCTTTCATACTGATTCTGGCTCTGACCTCTCAGACTGATTCTGGCTCTGACCTCTCAGACTGATTCTGGCTCTGACCTCTCAAACTGATACTGGCTCTGACGTCTCTTACTGATTCTGGCTCTGACGTCTCATACTGATTCTGGCTCTGACGTCTCATACTGATTCTGGCTCTGACGTCTCATACTGATTCTGGCTCTGACGTCTCATACTGATTCCGGTTCGGACCTCTCAGTCTGATTCCGGCTCTGACCTCTCAGTCTGATTCCGGCTCTGACCTCTCATATTGATTCCAGCTCTGACCTCTCATACTGATTCTGGCTCTGACCTCATACTAATTCTGCCTCTGATCTCTCAGACCGATTCTGGCTCTGATCTCTCAGACCGATTCTGGCTCTGATCTCTCAGACCGATTCTGGTTCTGACCTCTCAGACCGATTCTGGCTCTGACCTCTCAGACCGATTCTGGCTCTGACCTTTCATACTGATTCTGGCTCTGATCTCTCAGACTGATTCTGGCTCTGATCTCTCAGACCGATTTTGGCTCTGATCTCTCAGACCGATTCTGGCTCTGATCTCTCAGACCGATTCTGGCTCTGATCTCTCAGACCGATTCTGGCTCTGATCTCTCAGACCGATTCTGGCTCTGATCTCTCAGACCGATTCTGGCTCTGACCTTTCATACTGATTCTGGCTCTGATCTCTCAGACTGATTCTGACTCTGATCTCTCATACTGAGTCTGGTTCTGATCTCTCAGACCGATTCTGGCTCTGACCTCTCATACTGATTCTGGCTCTGACCTCTCATACTGATTCTGGCTCTGATCTCTCAGACCGATTCTGGCTCTGACCTCTCAGACCGATTCTGGCTCTGATCTCTCAGACCGATTCTGGCTCTGATCTCTCAGACCGATTCTGGCTCTGATCTCTCAGACCGATTCTGGCTCTGACCTTTCATACTGATTCTGGCTCTGATCTCTCAGACTGATTCTGACTCTGATCTCTCATACTGAGTCTGGCTCTGATCTCTCAGACCGATTCTGGCTCTGACCTTTAATACTGCTTCTGGTTCCGTCCTCTCAGACTGATTCTGCCTCTGACCTCTCATACTGCTTCTGGCTCTGATCTCTGACTGATTCTGACTCTGATCTCTCATACTAATTCTGGCTCTGATCTCTCAGACCGTTTCTGGCTCTGACCTTTCATACTGATTCTGGCTCTGATCTCTCAGACTGATTCTGACTCTGATCTCTCAGAATGATTCTGGCTCTGATCTCTCGGACTGATTCTGACTCTGATCTCTCAGACTGATTCTGACTCTGATCTCTCAGACCGATTCTGGCTCTAATCTCTCAGACCGATTCTGTCTCTGACCTCTCAGACCGATTCTGGCTCTGACCTCTCATACTGATTCTGGCTCTGATCTCTCACACCGATTCTGGCTCTGACCTCTCAGACTGATTCTAGCTCTGATCTCATACCGATTCTGGCTCTGACCTTTCATACTGATTCTGGCTCTGATCTCTCAGACCGATTCTGGCTCTGATCTCTCAGACCGATTCTGGCTCTGATCTCTCACACCGATTCTGGCTCTGACCTCTCAGACTGATTCTGGCTCTGACCTTTCAGACTGCTTCTGGTTCTGACATCTCATACTTCTTCTGGCTCTGACCTCTCTGACCGATTCTGGCTCTGACCTCTCAGACTGATTCTGGCTCTGATCTCTCAGACTGATTCTGGCTCTGATCTCTCAGACCGATTCTGGCTCTGATCTCTCAGACCGATTCTGGCTCTGACCTTTCATACTGATTCTGGCTCTGATCTCTCAGATCGATTCTGGCTCTGATCTCTCAGACCGATTCTGGCTCTGATCTCTCAGACCGATTCTGGCTCTGACCTTTCATACTGATTCTGGCTCTGATCTCTCAGACCGATTCTGGATCTGACCTTTCATACTGATTCTGGCTCTGACCTTTCATACTGATTCTGGCTCTGATCTCTCATACTGATTCTGGCTCTGATCTCTCAGACCGATTTTGGCTCTGATCTCTCAGACCGATTCTGGCTCTGATCTCTCAGACCGATTCTGGCTCTGATCTCTCAGACCGATTCTGGCTCTGATCTCTCAACCGATTCTGGCTCTGACCTTTCATACTGATTCTGGCTCTGATCTCTCAGACTGATTCTGACTCTGATCTCTCATACTGAGTCTGGCTCTGATCTCTCAGACCGATTCTGGCTCTGACCTCTCATACTGATTCTGGCTCTGACCTCTCATACTGATTCTGGCTCTGATCTCTCAGACCGATTCTGGCTCTGATCTCTCAGACCGATTCTGGCTCTGACCTCTCAGACCGATTCTGGCTCTGACCTTTCATACTCATTCTGGCTCTGATCTCTCAGACCGATTCTGGCTCTGATCTCTCAGACCGATTGTGGCTCTGACCTCTCAGACTGATTCTGGCTCTGACCTCTCAGACTGATCCTGGCTTTGACCTCTCAGACTGATTCCGGCTCTGACCTCTCATACTGATTCTGGCTCTGATCTCTCAGACTGATTCTGACTCTGATCTCTCAGACCGATTCTGGCTCTGATCTCTCAAACCGATTCTGGCTCTGACCTCTCAGACCGATTCTGGCTCTGACCTCTCATACTGATTCTGGCTCTGATCTCTCAGACCGATTCTGGCTCTGACCTCTCAGACCGATTCTGGCTCTGAACTTTCATACTGCTTCTGGTTCTGTCCTCTCAGACTGATTCTGCCTCTGACCTCTCATACTGCTTCTGGCTCTGACCTTTCATACTGCTTCTGGCTCTGACCTCTTAGACCGATTCTGGCTCTGATCTTTCATACTGCTTCTGGTTCTGTCCTCTCAGACCGATTCTGGCTCTGACCTCTCAGACCGATTCTGGCTCTGATCTTTCATACTGCTTCTGGTTCTGTCCTCTCAGACTTATTCTGGCTCTGTCCTCTCATACTGTTTCTGGCTCTGACCTCTCAGACTGCTTCTGGCTCTGACATCTCATACTTCTTCTGGCTCTGACCTCTCAGACTGATTCTGGCTCTGACCTCTCAGACTGATTCTGGCTCTGACCTCTCAGTCTGATTCCGGCTCTGACCTCTCATACTGATTCTGGCTCTGACGTCTCATACTGATTCTGGCTCTGACGTCTCATACTGATTCTGGCTCTGACGTCTCATACTGATTCCGGTTCGGACCTCTCAGTCTGATTCCGGATCTGACCTCTCAGTCTGATTCCAGCTCTGACCTCTCATATTGATTCCAGCTCTGACCTCTCAGACCGATTCTGGCTCTGATCTCTCAGACCGATTCTGGCTCTGATCTCTCAGACCGATTCTGGCTCTGACCTCTCAGACCGATTCTGGCTCTGACCTCTCAGACCGATTCTGGCTCTGACCTCTGATACCGATTCTGGCTCTGATCTCTCAGACCGATTCTGGCTCTGACCTCTCAGACCGATTCTGTCTCTGACCTTTCATACTGCTTCTGGTTCTGTCCTCTCAGACTGATTCTGCCTCTGACCTTCTCATACTGCTTCTGGCTCTGATCTCTGACTGATTCTGACTCTGATCTCTCATACTAATTCTGGCTCTGATCTCTCAGACCGTTTCTGGCTTTGACCTTTCATACTGATTCTGGCTCTGATCTCTCAGACTGATTCTGGCTCTGATCTCTCAGACTGATTCTGACTCTGATCTCTCAGACTGATTCTGACTCTGATCTCTCAGACCGATTCTGGCTCTGATCTCTCAGACCGATTCTGGCTCTGATCTCTCAGACCGATTCTGGCTCTGACCTTTCATACTGATTCTGGCTCTGATCTCTCAGACCGATTCTGGCTCTGATCTCTCAGACCGATTCTGGCTCTGACCTTTCATACTGATTCTGGCTCTGACCTCTCAGACTGATTCTGGCTCTGACCTCTCAGACTGATTCTGGCTCTGACCTCTCAAACTGATACTGGCTCTGACGTCTCTTACTGATTCTGGCTCTGACGTCTCATACTGATTCTGGCTCTGACGTCTCATACTGATTCTGGCTCTGACGTCTCATACTGATTCCGGTTCGGACCTCTCAGTCTGATTCCGGCTCTGACCTCTCAGTCTGATTCCGGCTCTGACCTCTCATATTGATTCCAGCTCTGACCTCTCATACTGATTTTGGCTCTGACCTCATACTAATTCTGCCTCTGATCTCTCAGACCGATTCTGGCTCTGATCTCTCAGACCGATTCTGGCTCTGATCTCTCAGACCGATTCTGGCTCTGATCTCTCAGACCAATTCTGGCTCTGACCTTTCATACTGATTCTGGCTCTGATCTCTCAGACCGATTCTGGCTCTGATCTCTCAGACCGATTCTGGCTCTGACCTTTCATACTGATTCTGGCTCTGACCTCTCAGACTGATTCTGGCTCTGACCTCTCAGACTGATTCTGGCTCTGATCTCTCAGACCGATTCTGGCTCTGATCTCTCAGACCGATTCTGGCTCTGATCTCTCAGACCGATTCTGGCTCTGATCTCTCAGACCGATTCTGGCTCTGATCTCTCAGACCGATTCTGTCTCTGATCTCTCATACTGAGTCTGGCTCTGATCTCTCAGACCGATTCTGGCTCTGACCTCTCATACTGATTCTGGCTCTGACCTCTCATACTGATTCTGGCTCTGACCTTTCATACTGATTCTGGCTCTGATCTCTCATACTGATTCTGGCTCTGATCTCTCAGACCGATTCTGGCTCTGATCTCTCAGACCGGTTCTGGCTCTGATCTCTCAGACCGATTCTGGCTCTGATCTCTCAGACCGATTCTGGCTCTGAACTCTCAGACCGAATCTGGCTCTGATCTCTCAGACCGATTCTGGCTCTGACCTCTCAGACCGATTCTGGCTCTTACCTCTCAGACCGATTCTGGCTCTGACCTCTCTGACCGATTCTGGCTCTGACCTCTCAGACCGATTCTGGCTCTGATTTGTCAGACTGATTCTGGCTCTGACCTTTCATACTGATTCTGGCTCTGACCTTTCATACTGATTCTGGCTCTGATCTCTCATACTGATTCTGGCTCTGATCTCTCAGACCGATTCTGGCTCTGATCTCTCAGACCGATTCTGGCTCTGATCTCTCAGACCGATTCTGGCTCTGATCTCTCAGACCGATTCTGGCTCTGATCTCTCAGACCGATTCTGGCTCTGATCTCTCAGACCGATTCTGGCTCTGATCTCTCGGACCGATTCTGGCTCTGACCTCTCAGACCGATTCTGGCTCTGACCTTTCATACTGATTCTGGCTCTGATCTCTCAGACTGATTCTGACTCTGATCTCTCATACAGATTCTGGCTCTGATCTCTCAGACCGATTCTGGCTCTGATCTCTCAGACCGATTCTGGCTCTGACCTCTCAGACCGATTCTGGCTCTGACCTTTCATACTGATTCTGGCTCTGATCTCTCAGACTGATTCTGACTCTAATCTCTCAGACTGATTCTGGCTCTGATCTCTCAGACCGATTCTGGCTCTGACCTCTCAGACCGATTCTGGCTCTGACCTTTAATACTGCTTCTGGTTCCGTCCTCTCAGACTGATTCTGCCTCTGACCTCTCATACTGCTTCTGGCTCTGATCTCTGACTGATTCTGACTCTGATCTCTCATACTAATTCTGGCTCTGATCTCTCAGACCGTTTCTGGCTCTGACCTTTCATACTGATTCTGGCTCTGATCTCTCAGACTGATTCTGACTCTGATCTCTCAGACCGATTCTGGCTCTGATCTCTCAGACCGATTCTGGCTCTGACCTCTCAGACCGATTCTGGCTCTGACCTCTCATACTGATTCTGGCTCTGATCTCTCACACCGATTCTGGCTCTGACCTCTCAGAATGATTCTAGCTCTGATCTCTCAGACCGATTCTGGCTCTGACCTTTCATACTGATTCTGGCTCTGATCTCTCAGATCGATTCTGGCTCTGATCTCTCAGACCGATTCTGGCTCTGATCTCTCACACCGATTCTGGCTCTGACCTCTCAGACTGATTCTGGCTCTGACCTCTCAGACTGATTCTGGCTCTGACCTCTCAAACTGATACTGGCTCTGACGTCTCTTACTGATTCTGGCTCTGACGTCTCATACTGATTCTGGCTCTGACGTCTCATACTGATTCTGGCTCTGACGTCTCATACTGATTCTGGCTCTGATGTCTCATACTGATTCCGGTTCGGACCTCTCAGTCTGATTCCGGCTCTGACCTCTCAGTCTGATTCCGGCTCTGACCTCTCATATTGATTCCAGCTCTGACCTCTCATACTGATTCTGGCTCTGACCTCATACTAATTCTGCCTCTGATCTCTCAGACCGATTCTGGCTCTGATCTCTCAGACCGATTCTGGCTCTGATCTCTCAGACCGATTCTGGCTCTGATCTCTCAGACCGATTCTGGCTCTGACCTTTCATACTGATTCTGGCTCTGATCTCTCAGACCGATTCTGGCTCTTATCTCTCAGACCGATTCTGGCTCTGACCTTTCATACTGATTCTGGCTCTGACCTCTCAGACTGATTCTGGCTCTGACCTCTCAGACTGATTCTGGCTCTGACCTCTCAAACTGATACTGGCTCTGACGTCTCTTACTGATTCTGGCTCTGACGTCTCATACTGATTCTGGCTCTGACGTCTCATACTGATTCTGGCTCTGACGTCTCATACTGATTCTGGCTCTGACGTCTCATACTGATTCCGATTCGGACCTCTCAGTCTGATTCCGGCTCTGACCTCTCAGTCTGATTCCGGCTCTGACCTCTCATATTGATTCCAGCTCTGACCTCTCATACTGATTCTGGCTCTGACCTCATACTAATTCTGCCTCTGATCTCTCAGACCGATTCTGGCTCTGATCTCTCAGACCGATTCTGGCTCTGATCTTTCAGACCGATTCTGGTTCTGACCTCTCAGACCGATTCTGGCTCTGACCTCTCAGACCGATTCTGGCTCTGACCTTTCATACTGATTCTGGCTCTGATCTCTCAGACTGATTCTGACTCTGATCTCTCAGAATGATTCTGGCTCTGATCTCTCAGACCGATTCTGGCTCTGATCTCTCAGACCGATTCTGGCTCTGACCTTTCATACTGATTCTGGCTCTGATCTCTCAGATCGATTCTGGCTCTGATCTCTCAGACCGATTCTGGCTGTGATCTCTCAGACCGATTCTGGCTCTGACCTTTCATACTGATTCTGGCTCTGATCTCTCAGACCGATTCTGGCTCTGACCTTTCATACTGATTCTGGCTCTGACCTTTCATACTGATTCTGGCTCTGATCTCTCATACTGATTCTGGCTCTGATCTCTCAGACCGATTTTGGCTCTGATCTCTCAGACCGATTCTGGCTCTGATCTCTCAGACCGATTCTGGCTCTGATCTCTCAGACCGATTCTGGCTCTGATCTCTCAGACCGATTCTGGCTCTGATCTCTCAGACCGATTCTGGCTCTGACCTTTCATACTGATTCTGGCTCTGATCTCTCAGACTGATTCTGACTCTGATCTCTCATACTGAGTCTGGTTCTGATCTCTCAGACCGATTCTGGCTCTGACCTCTCATACTGATTCTGGCTCTGACCTCTCATACTGATTCTGGCTCTGATCTCTCAGACCGATTCTGGCTCTGACCTCTCAGACCGATTCTGGCTCTGATCTCTCAGACCGATTCTGGCTCTGATCTCTCAGACCGATTCTGGCTCTGATCTCTCAGACCGATTCTGGCTCTGACCTTTCATACTGATTCTGGCTCTGATCTCTCAGACTGATTCTGACTCTGATCTCTCATACTGAGTCTGGCTCTGATCTCTCAGACCGATTCTGGCTCTGACCTCTCATACTGATTCTGGCTCTGACCTCTCATACTGATTCTGGCTCTGATCTCTCAGACCGATTCTGGCTCTGACCTCTCAGACCGATTCTGGCTCTGATCTCTCAGACCGATTCTGGCTCTGATCTCTCAGACCGATTCTGGCTCAGACCTCTCAGACCGATTCTGGCTCTGACCTTTCATACTCATTCTGGCTCTGATCTCTCAGACTGATTCTGACTCTGATCTCTCATACTGACTCTGGCTCTGATCTCTCAGACCGATTCTGGCTCTGATCTCTCAGACCGATTGTGGCTCTGACCTCTCAGACCGATTCTGGCTCTGACCTCTCAGACTGATTCTGGCTCTGACCTCTCAGACTGATCCTGGCTTTGACCTCTCAGACTGATTCCGGCTCTGACCTCTCATACTGATTCTGGCTCTGATCTCTCAGACTGATTCTGACTCTGATCTCTCAGACCGATTCTGGCTCTGATCTCTCAAACCGATTCTGGCTCTGACCTCTCAGACCGATTCTGGCTCTGACCTCTCATACTGATTCTGGCTCTGATCTCTCAGACCGATTCTGGCTCTGACCTCTCAGACCGATTCTGGCTCTGAACTTTCATACTGCTTCTGGTTATGTCCTCTCAGACTGATTCTGCCTCTGACCTCTCATACTGCTTCTGGCTCTGACATTTCATACTGCTTCTGGCTCTGACCTCTTAGACCGATTCTGGCTCTGATCTTTCATACTGCTTCTGGTTCTGTCCTCTCAGTCCGATTCTGGCTCTGACCTCTCAGACCGATTCTGGCTCTGATCTTTCATAGTGCTTCTGGTTCTGTCCTCTCAGACTGATTCTGGCTCAGTCCTCTCATACTGTTTCTGGCTCTGACCTCTCAGACTGCTTCTGGCTCTGACATCTCATACTTCTTCTGGCTCTGACCTCTCAGACTGATTCTGGCTCTGACCTCTCAGACTGATTCTGGCTCTGACCTCTCAGTCTGATTCCGGCTCTGACCTCTCATACTGATTCTGGCTCTGACGTCTCATACTGATTCTGGCTCTGACGTCTCATACTGATTCTGGCTCTGACGTCTCATACTGATTCCGGTTCGGACCTCTCAGTCTGATTCCGGATCTGACCTCTCAGTCTGATTCCGGCTCTGACCTCTCATATTGATTCCAGCTCTGACCTCTCAGACCGATTCTGGCTCTGATCTCTCAGACCGATTCTGGCTCTGATCTCTCAGACCGATTCTGGCTCTGACCTCTCAGACCGATTCTGGCTCTGACCTCTCAGACCGATTCTGGCTCTGACCTCTGATACCGATTCTGGCTCTGATCTCTCAGACCGATTCTGGCTCTGACCTCTCAGACCGATTCTGTCTCTGACCTTTCATACTGCTTCTGGTTCTGTCCTCTCAGACTGATTCTGCCTCTGACCTCTCATACTGCTTCTGGCTCTGATATCTGACTGATTCTGACTCTGATCTCTCATACTAATTCTGGCTCTGATCTCTCAGACCGTTTCTGGCTTTGACCTTTCATACTGATTCTGGCTCTGATCTCTCAGACTGATTCTGACTCTGATCTCTCAGACTGATTCTGGCTCTGATCTCTCAGACTGATTCTGACTCTGATCTCTCAGACCGATTCTGACTCTGATCTCTCAGACCGATTCTGGCTCTGATCTCTCAGACCGATTCTGGCTCTGATTTTTCAGACCGATTCTGGCTCTGACCTCTCAGACCGATTCTGGCTCTGACCTCTCATACTGATTCTGGCTCTGATCTCTCACACCAATTCTGGCTCTGATCTCTCAGACCGATTCTGGCTCTGACCTTTCATACTGATTCTGGCTCTGATCTCTCAGACTGATTCTGACTCTGATCTCTCAGACCGATTCTGGCTCTGATCTCTCAGACCGATTCTGGCTCTGATCTCTCAGACCGATTCTGGCTTTGATCTCTCAGACCGATTCTGGCTCTGACCTTTCATACTGATTCTGGCTCTGATCTCTCAGACCGATTCTGGCTCTGATCTCTCAGACCGATTCTGGCTCTGACCTTTCATACTGATTCTGGCTCTGACCTCTCAGACTGATTCTGGCTCTGACCTCTCAGACTGATTCTGGCTCTGACCTCTCAAACTGATACTGGCTCTGACGTCTCTTACTGATTCTGGCTCTGACGTCTCATACTGATTCTGGCTCTGACGTCTCATACTGATTCTGGCTCTGACGTCTCATACTGATTCTGGCTCTGACGTCTCAAACTGATTCCGGTTCGGACCTCTCAGTCTGATTCCGGCTCTGACCTCTCAGTCTGATTCCGGCTCTGACCTCTCATATTGATTCCAGCTCTGACCTCTCATACTGATTCTGGCTCTGACCTCATACTAATTCTGCCTCTGATCTCTCAGACCGATTCTGGCTCTGATCTCTCAGACCGATTCTGGCTCTGATCTCTCAGACCGATTCTGGTTCTGACCTCTCAGACCGATTCTGGCTCTGACCTCTCAGACCGATTCTGGCTCTGACCTCTGATACCGATTCTGGCTCTGTTCTCTCAGACCGATTCTGGCACTGACCTCTCAGACCGATTCTGTCTCTGACCTTTCATACTGCTTCTGGTTCCGTCCTCTCAGACTGATTCTGCCTCTGACCTCTCATACTGCTTCTGGCTCTGATCTCTGACTGATTCTGACTCTGATCTCTCATACTAATTCTGGCTCTGATCTCTCAGACCGTTTCTGGCTCTGACCTTTCATACTGATTCTGGCTCTGATCTCTCAGACTGATTCTGACTCTGATCTCTCAGAATGATTCTGGCTCTGATCTCTCAGACTGATTCTGACTCTGATCTCTCAGACTGATTCTGACTCTGATCTCTCAGACCGATTCTGGCTCTGACCTCTCAGACCGATTCCGGCTCTGACCTCTCATACTGATTCTGGCTCTGATCTCTCACACCGATTCTGGCTCTGACCTCTCAGACTGATTCTGGCTCTGATCTCTCAGACCGATTCTGGCTCTGACCTTTCATACTGATTCTGGCTCTGATCTCTCAGATCGATTCTGGCTCTGATTTCTCAGACCGATTCTGGCTCTGATCTCTCACACCGATTCTGGCTCTGACCTCTCAGACTGATTCTGGCTCTGACCTCTCAGACTGCTTCTGGTTCTGACATCTCATACTTCTTCTGGCTCTGACCTCTCAGACTGATTCTGGCTCTGATCTCGCAGACCGATTCTGGCTCTGATCTCTCAGACCGATTCTGGCTCTGACCTTTCATACTGATTCTGGCTCTGATCTCTCAGATCGATTCTGGCTCTGATCTCTCAGACCGATTCTGGCTCTGATCTCTCACACCGATTCTGGCTCTGATCTCTCAGACCGATTCTGGCTCTGACCTTTCATACTGATTCTGGCTCTGACCTTTCATACTGATTCTGGCTGTGATCTCTCATACTGATTCTGGCTCTGATCTCTCAGACCGATTTTGGCTCTGATCTCTCAGACCGATTCTGGCTCTGATCTCTCACACCGATTCTGGCTCTGATCTCTCAGACCGATTCTGGCTCTGATCTCTCAGACCGATTCTGGCTCTGATCTCTCAGACCAATTCTGGCTCTGACCTTTCATACTGATTCTGGCTCTGATCTCTCAGACTGATTCTGACTCTGATCTCTCATACTGAGTCTGGCTCTGATCTCTCAGACCGATTCTGGCTCTGACCTCTCATACTGATTCTGGCTCTGACTTCTCATATTGATTCTGGCTCTGATCTCTCAGACCGATTCTGGCTCTGACCTCTCAGACCGATTCTGGCTCTGATCTCTCAGACTGATTCTGACTCTGATCTCTCAGACTGATTCTGGCTCTGACCTCTCAGACCGATTCTGGCTCTGACCTCTCAGACCGATTCTGGCTCTGATCTCTCAGACTGATTCTGACTCTGATCTCTCAGACCGATTCTGGCTCTGACCTCTCAGACCGATTCTGGCTCTGACCTCTCATACTGATTCTGGCTCTGATCTCTCACACCGATTCTGGCTCTGACCTCTCAGACTGATTCTGGCTCTGATCTCTCAGACCGATTCTGGCTCTGACCTTTCATACTGATTCTGGCTCTGATCTCTCAGATCGATTCTGGCTCTGATCTCTCAGACCGATTCTGGCTCTGATCTCTCACACCGATTCTGGCTCTGACCTCTCAGACTGATTCTGGCTCTGACCTCTCAGACTGCTTCTGGTTCTGACATCTCATACTTCTTCTGGCTCTGACCTCTCAGACCGATTCTGGCTCTGACCTCTCAGACTGATTCTGGCTCTGATCTCTCAGACTGATTCTGGCTCTGATCTCGCAGACCGATTCTGGCTCTGATCTCTCAGACCGATTCTGGCTCTGACCTTTCATACTGATTCTGGCTCTGATCTCTCAGATCGATTCTGGCTCTGATCTCTCAGACCGATTCTGGCTCTGATCTCTCAGACCGATTCTGGCTCTGAACTTTCATACTGATTCTGGCTCTGATCTCTCAGACCGATTCTGGATCTGACCTTTCATACTGATTCTGGCTCTGACCTTTCATACTGATTCTGGCTCTGATCTCTCATACTGATTCTGGCTCTGATCTCTCAGACCGATTTTGGCTCTGATCTCTCAGACCGATTCTGGCTCTGATCTCTCAGACCGATTCTGGCTCTGATCTCTCAGACCGATTCTGGCTCTGATCTCTCAGACCGATTCTGGCTCTGATCTCTCAGACCGGTTCTGGCTCTGACCTTTCATACTGATTCTGGCTCTGATCTCTCAGACTGATTCTGACTCTGATCTCTCATACTGAGTCTGGCTCTGATCTCTCAGACCGATTCTGGCTCTGACCTCTCATACTGATTCTGGCTCTGACCTCTCATACTGATTCTGGCTCTGATCTCTCAGACCGATTCTGGCTCTGACCTCTCAGACCGATTCTGGCTCTGATCTCTCAGACTGATTCTGACTCTGATCTCTCATACTGATTCTGGCTCTGATCTCTCAGACCGATTCTGGCTCTGATCTCTCAGACCGATTCTGGCTCTGACCTCTCAGACCGATTCTGGCTCTGACCTTTCATACTCATTCTGGCTCTGATCTCTCAGACTGATTCTGACTCTGATCTCTCATACTGACTCTGGCTCTGATCTCTCAGACCGATTCTGGCTCTGACCTCTCATACTGATTCTGGCTCTGATCTCTCACACCGATTCTGGCTCTGACCTCTCAGACTGATTCTGGCTCTGATCTCTCAGACCGATTCTGGCTCTGACCTTTCATACTGATTCTGGCTCTGATCTCTCAGATCGATTCTGGCTCTGATCTCTCAGACCGATTCTGGCTCTGATCTCTCACACCGATTCTGGCTCTGACCTCTCAGACTGATTCTGGCTCTGACCTCTCAGACTGCTTCTGGTTCTGACATCTCATACTTCTTCTGGCTCTGACCTCTCAGACCGATTCTGGCTCTGACCTCTCAGACTGATTCTGGCTCTGATCTCTCAGACTGATTCTGGCTCTGATCTCGCAGACCGATTATAGCTCTGATCTCTCAGACCGATTCTGGCTCTGACCTTTCATACTGATTCTGGCTCTGATCTCTCAGATCGATTCTGGCTATGATCTCTCAGACCGATTCTGGCTCTGATCTCTCAGACCGTTTCTGGCTCTGACCTTTCATACTGATTCTGGCTCTGATCTCTCAGACCGATTCTGGCTCTGACCTTTCATAATGATTCTGGCTCTGACCTTTCATACTGATTCTGGCTCTGATCTCTCAGACCGATTCTGGCTCTGACCTCTCAGACCGATTCTGGCTATGATCTCTCAGACTGTTTCTGACTCTGATCTCTCATACTGATTCTGGCTCTGATCTCTCAGACCGATTCTGGCTCTAATCTCTCAGACCGATTCTGGCTCTGACCTCTCAGACCGATTCTGGCTCTGACCTTTCATACTCATTCTGGCTCTGATCTCTCAGACTGATTCTGACTCTGATCTCTCATTCTGACTCTGGCTCTGATCTCTCAGACCGATTCTGGCTCTGATATCTCAGACCGATTGTGGCTCTGACCTCTCAGACCGATTCTGGCTCTGACCTCTCAGACTGATTCTGGCTCTGACCTCTCAGACTTATCCTGGCTTTGACCTCTCAGACTGATTCCGGCTCTGACCTCTCATACTGATTCTGGCTCTGATCTCTCAGACTGATTCTGACTCTGATCTCTCAGACCGATTCTGGCTCTGATCTCTCAAACCGATTCTGGCTCTGACCTCTCAGACCGATTCTGGCTCTGACCTCTCATACTGATTCTGGCTCTGATCTCTCAGACCGATTCTGGCTCTGACCTCTCAGACCGATTCTGGCTCTGAACTTTCATACTGCTTCTGGTTCTGTCCTCTCAGACTGATACTGCCTCTGACCTCTCATACTGCTTCTGGCTCTGACCTTTCATACTGCTTCTGGCTCTGACCTCTTAGACCGATTCTGGCTCTGATCTTTCATACTGCTTCTGGTTCTGTCCTCTCAGACCGATTCTGGCTCTGACCTCTCAGACCGATTCTGGCTCTGATCTTTCATACTGCTTCTGGTTCTGTCCTCTCAGACTGATTCTGGCTCTGTCCTCTCATACTGTTTCTGGCTCTGACCTCTCAGACTGCTTCTGGCTCTGACATCTCATACTTCTTCTGGCTCTGACCTCTCAGACTGATTCTGGCTCTGACCTCTCAGACTGATTCTGGCTCTGACCTCTCAGTCTGATTCCGCCTCTGACCTCTCATACTGATTCTGGCTCTGACGTCTCATACTGATTCTGGCTCTGACGTCTCATACTGATTCTGGCTCTGACGTCTCATACTGATTCCGGTTCGGACCTCTCAGTCTGATTCCGGATCTGACCTCTCAGTCTGATTCCGGCTCTGACCTCTCATATTGATTCCAGCTCTGACCTCTCAGACCGATTCTGGCTCTGATCTCTCAGACCGATTCTGGCTCTGATCTCTCAGACCGATTCTGGCTCTGATCTCTCAGACCGATTCTGGCTCTGATCTCTCAGACCGATTCTGGCTCTGACCTCTCAGACCGATTCTGGCTCTGACCTCTCATACTGATTCTGGCTCTGATCTCTCACACCAATTCTGGCTCTGATCTCTCAGACCGATTCTGGCTCTGACCTTTCATACTGATTCTGGCTCTGATCTCTCAGACTGATTCTGACTCTGATCTCTCAGACCGATTCTGGCTCTGATCTCTCAGACCGATTCTGGCTCTGATCTCTCAGACCGATTCTGGCTTTGATCTCTCAGACCGATTCTGGCTCTGACCTTTCATACTGATTCTGGCTCTGATCTCTCAGACCGATTCTGGCTCTGATCTCTCAGACCGATTCTGGCTCTGACCTTTCATACTGATTCTGGCTCTGACCTCTCAGACTGATTCTGGCTCTGACCTCTCAGACTGATTCTGGCTCTGACCTCTCAAACTGATACTGGCTCTGACGTCTCTTACTGATTCTGGCTCTGACGTCTCATACTGATTCTGGCTCTGACGTCTCATACTGATTCTGGCTCTGACGTCTCATACTGATTCTGGCTCTGACGTCTCAAACTGATTCCGGTTCGGACCTCTCAGTCTGATTCCGGCTCTGACCTCTCAGTCTGATTCCGGCTCTGACCTCTCATATTGATTCCAGCTCTGACCTCTCATACTGATTCTGGCTCTGACCTCATACTAATTCTGCCTCTGATCTCTCAGACCGATTCTGGCTCTGATCTCTCAGACCGATTCTGGCTCTGATCTCTCAGACCGATTCTGGTTCTGACCTCTCAGACCGATTCTGGCTCTGACCTCTCAGACCGATTCTGGCTCTGACCTCTCATACCGATTCTGGCTCTGTTCTCTCAGACCGATTCTGGCACTGACCTCTCAGACCGATTCTGTCTCTGACCTTTCATACTGCTTCTGGTTCCGTCCTCTCAGACTGATTCTGCCTCTGACCTCTCATACTACTTCTGGCTCTGATCTCTGACTGATTCTGACTCTGATCTCTCATACTAATTCTGGCTCTGATCTCTCAGACCGTTTCTGGCTCTGACCTTTCATACTGATTCTGGCTCTGATCTCTCAGACTGATTCTGACTCTGATCTCTCAGAATGATTCTGGCTCTGATCTCTCAGACTGATTCTGACTCTGATCTCTCAGACTGATTCTGACTCTGATCTCTCAGACCGATTCTGGCTCTGACCTCTCAGACCGATTCCGGCTCTGACCTCTCATACTGATTCTGGCTCTGATCTCTCACACCGATTCTGGCTCTGACCTCTCAGACTGATTCTGGCTCTGATCTCTCAGACCGATTCTGGCTCTGACCTTTCATACTGATTCTGGCTCTGATCTCTCAGATCGATTCTGGCTCTGATCTCTCAGACCGATTCTGGCTCTGATCTCTCACACCGATTCTGGCTCTGACCTCTCAGACTGATTCTGGCTCTGACCTCTCAGACTGCTTCTGGTTCTGACATCTCATACTTCTTCTGGCTCTGACCTCTCAGACCGATTCTGGCTCTGACCTCTCAGACTGATTCTGGCTCTGATCTCTCAGACTGATTCTGGCTCTGATCTCGCAGACCGATTCTGGCTCTGATCTCTCAGACCGATTCTGGCTCTGACCTTTCATACTGATTCTGGCTCTGATCTCTCAGATCGATTCTGGCTCTGATCTCTCAGACCGATTCTGGCTCTGATCTCTCACACCGATTCTGGCTCTGATCTCTCAGACCGATTCTGGCTCTGACCTTTCATACTGATTCTGGCTCTGACCTTTCATACTGATTCTGGCTCTGATCTCTCATACTGATTCTGGCTCTGATCTCTCAGACCGATTTTGGCTCTGATCTCTCAGACCGATTCTGGCTCTGATCTCTCACACCGATTCTGGCTCTGATCTCTCAGACCGATTCTGGCTCTGATCTCTCAGACCGATTCTGGCTCTGATCTCTCAGACCGATTCTGGCTCTGACCTTTCATACTGATTCTGGCTCTGATCTCTCAGACTGATTCTGACTCTGATCTCTCATACTGAGTCTGGCTCTGATCTCTCAGACCGATTCTGGCTCTGACCTCTCATACTGATTCTGGCTCTGACTTCTCATATTGATTCTGGCTCTGATCTCTCAGACCGATTCTGGCTCTGACCTCTCAGACCGATTCTGGCTCTGATCTCTCAGACTGATTCTGACTCTGATCTCTCAGACTGATTCTGGCTCTGACCTCTCAGACCGATTCTGGCTCTGACCTCTCAGACCGATTCTGGCTCTGATCTCTCAGACTGATTCTGACTCTGATCTCTCAGACCGATTCTGGCTCTGACCTCTCAGACCGATTCTGGCTCTGACCTCTCATACTGATTCTGGCTCTGATCTCTCACACCGATTCTGGCTCTGACCTCTCAGACTGATTCTGGCTCTGATCTCTCAGACCGATTCTGGCTCTGACCTTTCATACTGATTCTGGCTCTGATCTCTCAGATCGATTCTGGCTCTGATCTCTCAGACCGATTCTGGCTCTGATCTCTCACACCGATTCTGGCTCTGACCTCTCAGACTGATTCTGGCTCTGACCTCTCAGACTGCTTCTGGTTCTGACATCTCATACTTCTTCTGGCTCTGACCTCTCAGACCGATTCTGGCTCTGACCTCTCAGACTGATTCTGGCTCTGATCTCTCAGACTGATTCTGGCTCTGATCTCGCAGACCGATTCTGGCTCTGATCTCTCAGACCGATTCTGGCTCTGACCTTTCATACTGATTCTGGCTCTGATCTCTCAGATCGATTCTGGCTCTGATCTCTCAGACCGATTCTGGCTCTGATCTCTCAGACCGATTCTGGCTCTGAACTTTCATACTGATTCTGGCTCTGATCTCTCTGACCGATTCTGGATCTGACCTTTCATACTTATTCTGGCTCTGACCTTTCATACTGATTCTGGCTCTGATCTCTCATACTGATTCTGGCTCTGATCTCTCAGACCGATTTTGGCTCTGATCTCTCAGACCGATTCTGGCTCTGATCTCTCAGACCGATTCTGGCTCTGATCTCTCAGACCGATTCTGGCTCTGATCTCTCAGACCGATTCTGGCTCTGATCTCTCAGACCGGTTCTGGCTCTGACCTTTCATACTGATTCTGGCTCTGATCTCTCAGACTGATTCTGACTCTGATCTCTCATACTGAGTCTGGCTCTGATCTCTCAGACCGATTCTGGCTCTGACCTCTCATACTGATTCTGGCTCTGACCTCTCATACTGATTCTGGCTCTGATCTCTCAGACCGATTCTGGCTCTGACCTCTCAGACCGATTCTGGCTCTGATCTCTCAGACTGATTCTGACTCTGATCTCTCATACTGATTCTGGCTCTGATCTCTCAGACCGATTCTGGCTCTGATCTCTCAGACCGATTCTGGCTCTGACCTCTCAGACCGATTCTGGCTCTGACCTTTCATACTCATTCTGGCTCTGATCTCTCAGACTGATTCTGACTCTGATCTCTCATACTGACTCTGGCTCTGATCTCTCAGACCGATTCTGGCTCTGACCTCTCATACTGATTCTGGCTCTGATCTCTCACACCGATTCTGGCTCTGACCTCTCAGACTGATTCTGGCTCTGATCTCTCAGACCGATTCTGGCTCTGACCTTTCATACTGATTCTGGCTCTGATCTCTCAGATCGATTCTGGCTCTGATCTCTCAGACCGATTCTGGCTCTGATCTCTCACACCGATTCTGGCTCTGACCTCTCAGACTGATTCTGGCTCTGACCTCTCAGACTGCTTCTGGTTCTGACATCTCATACTTCTTCTGGCTCTGACCTCTCAGACCGATTCTGGCTCTGACCTCTCAGACTGATTCTGGCTCTGATCTCTCAGACTGATTCTGGCTCTGATCTCGCAGACCGATTATAGCTCTGATCTCTCAGACCGATTCTGGCTCTGACCTTTCATACTGATTCTGGCTCTGATCTCTCAGATCGATTCTGGCTATGATCTCTCAGACCGATTCTGGCTCTGATCTCTCAGACCGTTTCTGGCTCTGACCTTTCATACTGATTCTGGCTCTGATCTCTCAGACCGATTCTGGCTCTGACCTTTCATAATGATTCTGGCTCTGACCTTTCATACTGATTCTGGCTCTGATCTCTCAGACCGATTCTGGCTCTGACCTCTCAGACCGATTCTGGCTATGATCTCTCAGACTGTTTCTGACTCTGATCTCTCATACTGATTCTGGCTCTGATCTCTCAGACCGATTCTGGCTCTAATCTCTCAGACCGATTCTGGCTCTGACCTCTCAGACCGATTCTGGCTCTGACCTTTCATAATCATTCTGGCTCTGATCTCTCAGACTGATTCTGACTCTGATCTCTCATACTGACTCTGGCTCTGATCTCTCAGACCGATTCTGGCTCTGATATCTCAGACCGATTGTGGCTCTGACCTCTCAGACCGATTCTGGCTCTGACCTCTCAGACTGATTCTGGCTCTGACCTCTCAGACTTATCCTGGCTTTGACCTCTCAGACTGATTCCGGCTCTGACCTCTCATACTGATTCTGGCTCTGATCTCTCAGACTGATTCTGACTCTGATCTCTCAGACCGATTCTGGCTCTGATCTCTCAAACCGATTCTGGCTCTGACCTCTCAGACCGATTCTGGCTCTGACCTCTCATACTGATTCTGGCTCTGATCTCTCAGACCGATTCTGGCTCTGACCTCTCAGACCGATTCTGGCTCTGAACTTTCATACTGCTTCTGGTTCTGTCCTCTCAGACTGATACTGCCTCTGACCTCCCATACTGCTTCTGGCTCTGACCTTTCATACTGCTTCTGGCTCTGACCTCTTAGACCGATTCTGGCTCTGATCTTTCATACTGCTTCTGGTTCTGTCCTCTCAGACCGATTCTGGCTCTGACCTCTCAGACCGATTCTGGCTCTGATCTTTCATACTGCTTCTGGTTCTGTCCTCTCAGACTGATTCTGGCTTTGTCCTCTCATACTGTTTCTGGCTCTGACCTCTCAGACTGCTTCTGGCTCTGACATCTCATACTTCTTCTGGCTCTGACCTCTCAGACTGATTCTGGCTCTGACCTCTCAGACTGATTCTGGCTCTGACCTCTCAGTCTGATTCCGCCTCTGACCTCTCATACTGATTCTGGCTCTGACGTCTCATACTGATTCTGGCTCTGACGTCTCATACTGATTCTGGCTCTGACGTCTCATACTGATTCCGGTTCGGACCTCTCAGTCTGATTCCGGATCTGACCTCTCAGTCTGATTCCGGCTCTGACCTCTCATATTGATTCCAGCTCTGACCTCTCAGACCGATTCTGGCTCTGATCTCTCAGACCGATTCTGGCTCTGATCTCTCAGACCGATTCTGGCTCTGATCTCTCAGACCGATTCTGGCTCTGATCTCTCAGACCGATTCTGGCTCTAATCTCTCAGACCGCTTCTGGCTCTGACCTTTCATACTGATTCTGGCTCTGATCTCTCAGACTGATTCTGACTCTGATCTCTCATACTGAGTCTGGCTCTGATCTCTCAGACCGATTCTGGCTCTGACCTCTCATACTGATTCTGGCTCTGACCTCTCATACTGATTCTGGCTCTGATCTCTCAGACCGATTCTGGCTCTGACCTCTCAGACCGATTCTGGCTCTGATCTCTCAGACTGATTCTGACTCTGATCTCTCATACTGATTCTGGCTCTGATCTCTCAGACCGATTCTGGCTCTGATCTCTCAGACCGATTCTGGCTCTGACCTCTCAGACCGATTCTGGCTCTGACCTTTCATACTCATTCTGGCTCTGATCTCTCAGACTGATTCTGACTCTGATCTCTCATACTGACTCTGGCTCTGATCTCTCAGACCGATTCTGGCTCTGACCTCTCATACTGATTCTGGCTCTGATCTCTCACACCGATTCTGGCTCTGACCTCTCAGACTGATTCTGGCTCTGATCTCTCAGACCGATTCTGGCTCTGACCTTTCATACTGATTCTGGATCTGATCTCTCAGATCGATTCTGGCTCTGATCTCTCAGACCGATTCTGGCTCTGATCTCTCACACCGATTCTGGCTCTGACCTCTCAGACTGATTCTGGCTCTGACCTCTCAGACTGCTTCTGGTTCTGACATCTCATACTTCTTCTGGCTCTGACCTCTCAGACCGATTCTGGCTCTGACCTCTCAGACTGATTCTGGCTCTGATCTCTCAGACTGATTCTGGCTCTGATCTCGCAGACCGATTCTAGCTCTGATCTCTCAGACCGATTCTGGCTCTGACCTTTCATACTGATTCTGGCTCTGATCTCTCAGATCGATTCTGGCTCTGATCTCTCAGACCGATTCTGGCTCTGATCTCTCAGACCGATTCTGGCTCTGACCTTTCATACTGATTCTGGCTCTGATCTCTCAGACCGATTCTGGCTCTGACCTTTCATAATGATTCTGGCTCTGACCTTTCATACTGATTCCGGCTCTGACCTCTCATACTGATTCTGGCTCTGATCTCTCAGACTGATTCTGACTCTGATCTCTCAGACCGATTCTGGCTCTGATCTCTCAAACCGATTCTGGCTCTGACCTCTCAGACCGATTCTGGCTCTGACCTCTCATACTGATTCTGGCTCTGATCTCTCAGACCGATTCTGGCTCTGACCTCTCAGACCGATTCTGGCTCTGAACTTTCATACTGCTTCTGGTTATGTCCTCTCAGACTGATTCTGCCTCTGACCTCTCATACTGCTTCTGGCTCTGACATTTCATACTGCTTCTGGCTCTGACCTCTTAGACCGATTCTGGCTCTGATCTTTCATACTGCTTCTGGTTCTGTCCTCTCAGTCCGATTCTGGCTCTGACCTCTCAGACCGATTCTGGCTCTGATCTTTCATAGTGCTTCTGGTTCTGTCCTCTCAGACTGATTCTGGCTCAGTCCTCTCATACTGTTTCTGGCTCTGACCTCTCAGACTGCTTCTGGCTCTGACATCTCATACTTCTTCTGGCTCTGACCTCTCAGACTGATTCCGGCTCTGACCTCTCATATTGATTCCAGCTCTGACCTCTCAGACCGATTCTGGCTCTGATCTCTCAGACCGATTCTGGCTCTGACCTCTCAGACTGATTCTGGCTCTGACCTCTCAGTCTGATTCCGGCTCTGACCTCTCATACTGATTCTGGCTCTGACGTCTCATACTGATTCTGGCTCTGACGTCTCATACTGATTCTGGCTCTGACGTCTCATACTGATTCCGGTTCGGACCTCTCAGTCTGATTCCGGATCTGACCTCTCAGTCTGATTCCGGCTCTGACCTCTCATATTGATTCCAGCTCTGACCTCTCAGACCGATTCTGGCTCTGATCTCTCAGACCGATTCTGGCTCTGATCTCTCAGACCGATTCTGGCTCTGACCTCTCAGACCGATTCTGGCTCTGACCTCTCAGACCGATTCTGGCTCTGACCTCTGATACCGATTCTGGCTCTGATCTCTCAGACCGATTCTGGCTCTGACCTCTCAGACCGATTCTGTCTCTGACCTTTCATACTGCTTCTGGTTCTGTCCTCTCAGACTGATTCTGCCTCTGACCTCTCATACTGCTTCTGGCTCTGATATCTGACTGATTCTGACTCTGATCTCTCATACTAATTCTGGCTCTGATCTCTCAGACCGTTTCTGGCTTTGACCTTTCATACTGATTCTGGCTCTGATCTCTCAGACTGATTCTGACTCTGATCTCTCAGACTGATTCTGGCTCTGATCTCTCAGACTGATTCTGACTCTGATCTCTCAGACTGATTCTGAGTCTGATCTCTCAGACCGATTCTGGCTCTGATCTCTCAGACCGATTCTGGCTCTGATCTCTCAGACCGATTCTGGCTCTGACCTCTCAGACCGATTCTGGCTCTGACCTCTCATACTGATTCTGGCTCTGATCTCTCACACCAATTCTGGCTCTGATCTCTCAGACCGATTCTGGCTCTGACCTTTCATACTGATTCTGGCTCTGATCTCTCAGACTGATTCTGACTCTGATCTCTCAGACCGATTCTGGCTCTGATCTCTCAGACCGATTCTGGCTCTGATCTCTCAGACCGATTCTGGCTTTGATCTCTCAGACCGATTCTGGCTCTGACCTTTCATACTGAGTCTGGCTCTGATCTCTCAGACCGATTCTGGCTCTGATCTCTCAGACCGATTCTGGCTCTGACCTTTCATACTGATTCTGGCTCTGACCTCTCAGACTGATTCTGGCTCTGACCTCTCATACTGATTCTGGCTCTGACGTCTCATACTGATTCTGGCTCTGACGTCTCAAACTGATTCCGGTTCGGACCTCTCAGTCTGATTCCGGCTCTGACCTCTCAGTCTGATTCCGGCTCTGACCTCTCATATTGATTCCAGCTCTGACCTCTCATACTGATTCTGGCTCTGACCTCATACTAATTCTGCCTCTGATCTCTCAGACCGATTCTGGCTCTGATCTCTCAGACCGATTCTGGCTCTGATCTCTCAGACCGATTCTGGTTCTGACCTCTCAGACCAATTCTGGCTTTGACCTCTCAGACCGATTCTGGCTCTGACCTCTGATACCGATTCTGGCTCTGTTCTCTCAGACCGATTCTGGCACTGACCTCTCAGACCGATTCTGTCTCTGACCTTTCATACTGCTTCTGGTTCCGTCCTCTCAGACTGATTCTGCCTCTGACCTCTCATACTGCTTCTGGCTCTGATCTCTGACTGATTCTGACTCTGATCTCTCATACTAATTCTGGCTCTGATCTCTCAGACCGTTTCTGGCTCTGACCTTTCATACTGATTCTGGCTCTGATCTCTCAGACTGATTCTGACTCTGATCTCTCAGAATGATTCTGGCTCTGATCTCTCAGACTGATTCTGACTCTGATCTCTCAGACTGATTCTGACTCTGATCTCTCAGACCGATTCTGGCTCTGACCTCTCAGACCGATTCCGGCTCTGACCTCTCATACTGATTCTGGCTCTGATCTCTCACACCGATTCTGGCTCTGACCTCTCAGACTGATTCTGGCTCTGATCTCTCAGACCGATTCTGGCTCTGACCTTTCATACTGATTCTGGCTCTGATCTCGCAGACCGATTCTGGCTCTGATCTCTCAGACCGATTCTGGCTCTGACCTTTCATACTGATTCTGGCTCTGATCTCTCAGATCGATTCTGGCTCTGATCTCTCAGACCGATTCTGGCTCTGATCTCTCACACCGATTCTGGCTCTGACCTTTCATACTGATTCTGGCTCTGATCTCTCAGACCGATTCTGGCTCTGACCTTTCATACTGATTCTGGCTCTGACCTTTTATACTGATTCTGGCTCTGATCTCTCATACTGATTCTGGCTCTGATCTCTCAGACCGATTTTGGCTCTGATCTCTCAGACCGATTCTGGCTCTGATCTCTCACACCGATTCTGGCTCTGATCTCTCAGACCGATTCTGGCTCTGATCTCTCAGACCGATTCTGGCTCTGATCTCTCAGACCGATTCTGGCTCTGACCTTTCATACTGATTCTGGCTCTGATCTCTCAGACTGATTCTGACTCTGATCTCTCATACTGAGTCTGGCTCTGATCTCTCAGACCGATTCTGGCTCTGACCTCTCATACTGATTCTGGCTCTGACTTCTCATATTGATTCTGGCTCTGATCTCTCAGACCGATTCTGGCTCTGACCTCTCAGACCGATTCTGGCTCTGATCTCTCAGACTGATTCTGACTCTGATCTCTCAGACTGATTCTGGCTCTGACCTCTCAGACCGATTCTGGCTCTGACCTCTCAGACCGATTCTGGCTCTGATCTCTCAGACTGATTCTGACTCTGATCTCTCAGACCGATTCTGGCTCTGACCTCTCAGACCGATTCTGGCTCTGACCTCTCATACTGATTCTGGCTCTGATCTCTCACACCGATTCTGGCTCTGACCTCTCAGACTGATTCTGGCTCTGATCTCTCAGACCGATTCTGGCTCTGACCTTTCATACTGATTCTGGCTCTGATCTCTCAGATCGATTCTGGCTCTGATCTCTCAGACCGATTCTGGCTCTGATCTCTCACACCGATTCTGGCTCTGACCTCTCAGACTGATTCTGGCTCTGACCTCTCAGACTGCTTCTGGTTCTGACATCTCATACTTCTTCTGGCTCTGACCTCTCAGACCGATTCTGGCTCTGACCTCTCAGACTGATTCTGGCTCTGATCTCTCAGACTGATTCTGGCTCTGATCTCGCAGACCGATTCTGGCTCTGATCTCTCAGACCGATTCTGGCTCTGACCTTTCATACTGATTCTGGCTCTGATCTCTCAGATCGATTCTGGCTCTGATCTCTCAGACCGATTCTGGCTCTGATCTCTCAGACCGATTCTGGCTCTGAACTTTCATACTGATTCTGGCTCTGATCTCTCAGACCGATTCTGGATCTGACCTTTCATACTGATTCTGGCTCTGACCTTTCATACTGATTCTGGCTCTGATCTCTCATACTGATTCTGGCTCTGATCTCTCAGACCGATTTTGGCTCTGATCTCTCAGACCGATTCTGGCTCTGATCTCTCAGACCGATTCTGGCTCTGATCTCTCAGACCGATTCTGGCTCTGATCTCTCAGACCGATTCTGGCTCTGATCTCTCAGACCGGTTCTGGCTCTGACCTTTCATACTGATTCTGGCTCTGATCTCTCAGACTGATTCTGACTCTGATCTCTCATACTGAGTCTGGCTCTGATCTCTCAGACCGATTCTGGCTCTGACCTCTCATACTGTTTCTGGCTCTGACGTCTCAAACTGATTCCGGTTCGGACCTCTCAGTCTGATTCCGGCTCTGACCTCTCAGTCTGATTCCGGCTCTGACCTCTCATATTGATTCCAGCTCTGACCTCTCATACTGATTCTAGCTCTGACCTCATACTAATTCTGCCTCTGATCTCTCAGACCGATTCTGGCTCTGATCTCTCAGACCGATTCTGGCTCTGATCTCTCAGACCGATTCTGGTTCTGACCTCTCAGACCGATTCTGGCTCTGACCTCTCAGACCGATTCTGGCTCTGACCTCTGATACCGATTCTGGCTCTGTTCTCTCAGACCGATTCTGGCACTGACCTCTCAGACCGATTCTGTCTCTGACCTTTCATACTGCTTCTGGTTCCGTCCTCTCAGACTGATTCTGCCTCTGACCTCTCATACTGCTTCTGGCTCTGATCTCTGACTGATTCTGACTCTGATCTCTCATACTAATTCTGGCTCTGATCTCTCAGACCGTTTCTGGCTCTGACCTTTCATACTGATTCTGGCTCTGATCTCTCAGACTGATTCTGACTCTGATCTCTCAGAATGATTCTGGCTCTGATCTCTCAGACTGATTCTGACTCTGATCTCTCAGACTGATTCTGACTCTGATCTCTCAGACCGATTCTGGCTCTGACCTCTCAGACCGATTCCGGCTCTGACCTCTCATACTGATTCTGGCTCTGATCTCTCACACCGATTCTGGCTCTGACCTCTCAGACTGATTCTGGCTCTGATCTCTCAGACCGATTCTGGCTCTGACCTTTCATACTGATTCTGGCTCTGATCTCTCAGATCGATTCTGGCTCTGATCTCTCAGACCGATTCTGGCTCTGATCTCTCACACCGATTCTGGCTCTGACCTCTCAGACTGATTCTGGCTCTGACCTCTCAGACTGCTTCTGGTTCTGACATCTCATACTTCTTCTGGCTCTGACCTCTCAGACCGATTCTGGCTCTAACCTCTCAGACTGATTCTGGCTCTGATCTCTCAGACTGATTCTGGCTCTGATCTCGCAGACCGATTCTGGCTCTGATCTCTCAGACCGATTCTGGCTCTGACCTTTCATACTGATTCTGGCTCTGATCTCTCAGATCGATTCTGGCTCTGATCTCTCAGACCGATTCTGGCTCTGATCTCTCACACCGATTCTGGCTCTGACCTTTCATACTGATTCTGGCTCTGATCTCTCAGACCGATTCTGGCTCTGACCTTTCATACTGATTCTGGCTCTGACCTTTCATACTGATTCTGGCTCTGATCTCTCATACTGATTCTGGCTCTGATCTCTCAGACCGATTTTGGCTCTGATCTCTCAGACCGATTCTGGCTCTGATCTCTCACACCGATTCTGGCTCTGATCTCTCAGACCGATTCTGGCTCTGATCTCTCAGACCGATTCTGGCTCTGATCTCTCAGACCGATTCTGGCTCTGACCTTTCATACTGATTCTGGCTCTGATCTCTCAGACTGATTCTGACTCTGATCTCTCATACTGAGTCTGGCTCTGATCTCTCAGACCGATTCTGGCTCTGACCTCTCATACTGATTCTGGCTCTGACTTCTCATATTGATCCTGGCTCTGATCTCTCAGACCGATTCTGGCTCTGACCTCTCAGACTGATTCTGACTCTGATCTCTCAGACTGATTCTGGCTCTGACCTCTCAGACCGATTCTGGCTCTGACCTCTCAGACCGATTCTGGCTCTGATCTCTCAGACTGATTCTGACTCTGATCTCTCAGACCGATTCTGGCTCTGACCTCTCAGACCGATTCTGGCTCTGACCTCTCATACTGATTCTGGCTCTGATCTCTCACACCGATTCTGGCTCTGACCTCTCAGACTGATTCTGGCTCTGATCTCTCAGACCGATTCTGGCTCTGACCTTTCATACTGATTCTGGCTCTGATCTCTCAGATCGATTCTGGCTCTGATCTCTCAGACCGATTCTGGCTCTGATCTCTCACACCGATTCTGGCTCTGACCTCTCAGACTGATTCTGGCTCTGACCTCTCAGACTGCTTCTGGTTCTGACATCTCATACTTCTTCTGGCTCTGACCTCTCAGACCGATTCTGGCTCTGACCTCTCAGACTGATTCTGGCTCTGATCTCTCAGACTGATTCTGGCTCTGATCTCGCAGACCGATTCTGGCTCTGATCTCTCAGACCGATTCTGGCTCTGACCTTTCATACTGATTCTGGCTCTGATCTCTCAGATCGATTCTGGCTCTGATCTCTCAGACCGATTCTGGCTCTGATCTCTCAGACCGATTCTGGCTCTGAACTTTCATACTGATTCTGGCTCTGATCTCTCAGACCGATTCTGGATCTGACCTTTCATACTGATTCTGGCTCTGACCTTTCATACTGATTCTGGCTCTGATCTCTCATACTGATTCTGGCTCTGATCTCTCAGACCGATTTTGGCTCTGATCTCTCAGACCGATTCTGGCTCTGATCTCTCAGACCGATTCTGGCTCTGATCTCTCAGACCGATTCTGGCTCTGATCTCTCAGACCGATTCTGGCTCTGATCTCTCAGACCGATTTTGGCTCTGACTTTTCATACTGATTCTGGCTCTGATCTCAGACTGATTCTGACTCTGATCTCTCATACTGAGTCTGGCTCTGATCTCTCAGACCGATTCTGGCTCTGACCTCTCATACTGATTCTGGCTCTGACCTCTCATACTGATTCTGGCTCTGATCTCTCAGACCGATTCTGGCTCTGACCTCTCAGACCGATTCTGGCTCTGATCTCTCAGACTGATTCTGACTCTGATCTCTCATACTGATTCTGGCTCTGATCTCTCAGACCGATTCTGGCTCTGATCTCTCAGACTGATTCTGACTCTGATCTCTCAGACCGATTCTGGCTCTGATCTCTCAGACTGATTCTGACTCTGATCTCTCAGACCGATTCTGGCTCTGATCTCTCAGACCGATTCTGGCTCTGACCTCTCAGACCGATTCTGGCTCTGACCTTTCATACTGATTCTGGCTCTGATCTCTCAGACTGATTCTGACTCTAATCTCTCAGACTGATTCTGGCTCTGATCTCTCAGACCGATTCTGGCTCTGACCTCTCAGACCGATTCTGGCTCTGACCTTTAATACTGCTTCTGGCTCTGATCTCTGACTGATTCTGACTCTGATCTCTCATACTAATTCTGGCTCTGATCTCTCAGACCGTTTCTGGCTCTGACCTTTCATACTGATTCTGGCTCTGATCTCTCAGACTGATTCTGACTCTGATCTCTCAGAATGATTCTGGCTCTGATCTCTCGGACTGATTCTGACTCTGATCTCTCAGACTGATTCTGACTCTGATCTCTCAGACCGATTCTGGCTCTGATCTCTCAGACTGATTCTGACTCTGATCTCTCAGACCGATTCTGGCTCTGATCTCTCAGACCGATTCTGTCTCTGACCTCTCAGACCGATTCTGGCTCTGACCTTTCATACTGATTCTGGCTCTGATCTCTCAGACTGATTCTGACTCTAATCTCTCAGACTGATTCTGGCTCTGATCTCTCGGACTGATTCTGACTCTGATCTCTCAGACTGATTCTGACTCTGATCTCTCAGACCGATTCTGGCTCTGATCTCTCAGACCGATTCTGTCTCTGACCTCTCAGACCGATTCTGGCTCTGACCTTTCATACTGATTCTGGCTCTGATCTCTCAGACTGATTCTGACTCTAATCTCTCAGACTGATTCTGGCTCTGATCTCTCAGACCGATTCTGGCTCTGACCTCTCAGACCGATTCTGGCTCTGACCTTTTATACTGCTTCTGGCTCTGATCTCTGACTGATTCTGACTCTGATCTCTCATACTAATTCTGGCTCTGATCTCTCAGACCGTTTCTGGCTCTGACCTTTCATACTGATTCTGGCTCTGATCTCTCAGACTGATTCTGACTCTGATCTCTCAGAATGATTCTGGCTCTGATCTCTCGGACTGATTCTGACTCTGATCTCTCAGACTGATTCTGACTCTGATCTCTCAGACCGATTCTGGCTCTGATCTCTCAGACCGATTCTGTCTCTGACCTCTCAGACCGATTCTGGCTCTGACCTTTCATACTGATTCTGGCTCTGATCTCTCAAACTGATTCTGACTCTAATCTCTCAGACTGATTCTGGCTCTGATCTCTCAGACCGATTCTGGTTCCGTCCTCTCAGACTGATTCTGCCTCTGACCTCTCATACTGCTTCTGGCTCTGATCTCTGACTGATTCTGACTCTGATCTCTCATACTAATTCTGGCTCTGATCTCTCAGACCGTTTCTGGCTCTGACCTTTCATACTGATTCTGGCTCTGATCTCTCAGACTGATTCTGACTCTGATCTCTCAGAATGATTCTGGCTCTGATCTCTCGGACTGATTCTGACTCTGATCTCTCAGACTGATTCTGACTCTGATCTCTCAGACCGATTCTGGCTCTGATCTCTCAGACCGATTCTGTCTCTGACCTCTCAGACCGATTCTGGCTCTGACCTCTCATACTGATTCTGGCTCTGATCTCTCACACCGATTCTGGCTCTGACCTCTCAGACTGATTCTAGCTCTGATCTCTCAGACCGATTCTGGCTCTGACCTTTCATACTGATTCTGGCTCTGATCTCTCAGATCGATTCTGGCTCTGATCTCTCAGACCGATTCTGGCTCTGATCTCTCACACCGATTCTGGCTCTGACCTCTCAGACTGATTCTGGCTCTGACCTCTCAGACTGCTTCTGGTTCTGACATCTCATACTTCTTCTGGCTCTGACCTCTCTGACCGATTCTGGCTCTGACCTCTCAGACTGATTCTGGCTCTGATCTCTCAGACTGATTCTGGCTCTGATCTCTCAGACCGATTCTGGCTCTGATCTCTCAGACCGATTCTGGCTCTGACCTTTCATACTGATTCTGGCTCTGATCTCTCAGATCGATTCTGGCTCTGATCTCTCAGACCGATTCTGGCTCTGATCTCTCAGACCGATTCTGGCTCTGACCTTTCATACTGATTCTGGCTCTGATCTCTCAGACCGATTCTGGATCTGACCTTTCATACTGATTCTGGCTCTGACCTTTCATACTGATTCTGGCTCTGATCTCTCATACTGATTCTGGCTCTGATCTCTCAGACCGATTTTGGCTCTGATCTCTCAGACCGATTTTGGCTCTGATCTCTCAGACCGATTCTGGCTCTGATCTCTCAGACCGATTCTGGCTCTGATCTCTCAGACCGATTCTGGCTCTGATCTCTCAGACCGATTCTGGCTCTGATCTCTCAACCGATTCTGGCTCTGACCTTTCATACTGATTCTGGCTTTGATCTCTCAGTCTGATTCTGACTCTGATCTCTCATACTGAGTCTGGCTCTGATCTCTCAGACCGATTCTGGCTCTGACCTCTCATACTGATTCTGGCTCTGACCTCTCATACTGATTCTGGCTCTGATCTCTCAGACCGATTCTGGCTCTGACCTCTCAGACTGATTCTGGCTCTGATCTCTCAGACTGATTCTGACTCTGATCTCTCATACTGATTCTGGCTCTGATCTCTCAGACCGATTCTGGCTCTGATCTCTCAGACCGATTCTGGCTCTGACCTCTCAGACCGATTCTGGCTCTGACCTTTCATACTCATTCTGGCTCTGATCTCTCAGACCGATTCTGGCTCTGATCTCTCAGACCGATTGTGGCTCTGACCTCTCAGACCGATTCTGGCTCTGACCTCTCAGACTGATTCTGGCTCTGACCTCTCAGACTGATCCTGGCTTTGACCTCTCAGACTGATTCCGGCTCTGACCTCTCATACTGATTCTGGCTCTGATCTCTCAGACTGATTCTGACTCTGATCTCTCAGACCGATTCTGGCTCTGATCTCTCAAACCGATTCTGGCTCTGACCTCTCAGACCGATTCTGGCTCTGACCTCTCATACTGATTCTGGCTCTGATCTCTCAGACCGATTCTGGCTCTGACCTCTCAGACCGATTCTGGCTCTGAACTTTCATACTGCTTCTGGTTCTGTCCTCTCAGACTGATTCTGCCTCTGACCTCTCATACTGCTTCTGGCTCTGACCTTTCATACTGCTTCTGGCTCTGACCTCTTAGACCGATTCTGGCTCTGATCTTTCATACTGCTTCTGGTTCTGTCCTCTCAGACCGATTCTGGCTCTGACCTCTCAGACCGATTCTGGCTCTGATCTTTCATACTGCTTCTGGTTCTGTCCTCTCAGACTGATTCTGGCTCTGTCCTCTCATACTGTTTCTGGCTCTGACCTCTCAGACTGCTTCTGGCTCTGACATCTCATACTTCTTCTGGCTCTGACCTCTCAGACTGATTCTGGCTCTGACCTCTCAGACTGATTCTGGCTCTGACCTCTCAGTCTGATTCCGGCTCTGACCTCTCATACTGATTCTGGCTCTGACGTCTCATACTGATTCTGGCTCTGACGTCTCATACTGATTCTGGCTCTGACGTCTCATACTGATTCCGGTTCGGACCTCTCAGTCTGATTCCGGATCTGACCTCTCAGTCTGATTCCAGCTCTGACCTCTCATATTGATTCCAGCTCTGACCTCTCAGACCGATTCTGGCTCTGATCTCTCAGACCGATTCTGGCTCTGATCTCTCAGACCGATTCTGGCTCTGACCTCTCAGACCGATTCTGGCTCTGACCTCTCAGACCGATTCTGGCTCTGACCTCTGATACCGATTCTGGCTCTGATCTCTCAGACCGATTCTGGCTCTGACCTCTCAGACCGATTCTGTCTCTGACCTTTCATACTGCTTCTGGTTCTGTCCTCTCAGACTGATTCTGCCTCTGACCTCTCATACTGCTTCTGGCTCTGATCTCTGACTGATTCTGACTCTGATCTCTCATACTAATTCTGGCTCTGATCTCTCAGACCGTTTCTGGCTTTGACCTTTCATACTGATTCTGGCTCTGATCTCTCAGACCGATTCTGGCTCTGATCTCTCAAACCGATTCTGGCTCTGACCTCTCAGACCGATTCTGGCTCTGACCTCTCATACTGATTCTGGCTCTGATCTCTCAGACCGATTCTGGCTCTGACCTCTCAGACCGATTCTGGCTCTGAACTTTCATACTGCTTCTGGTTCTGTCCTCTCAGACTGATTCTGCCTCTGACCTCTCATACTGCTTCTGGCTCTGACCTTTCATACTGCTTCTGGCTCTGACCTTTTAGACCGATTCTGGCTCTGATCTTTCATACTGCTTCTGGTTCTGTCCTCTCAGACCGATTCTGGCTCTGACCTCTCAGACCGATTCTGGCTCTGATCTTTCATACTGCTTCTGGTTCTGTCCTCTCAGACTGATTCTGGCTCTGTCCTCTCATACTGTTTCTGGCTCTGACCTCTCAGACTGCTTCTGGCTCTGACATCTCATACTTCTTCTGGCTCTGACCTCTCAGACTGATTCTGGCTCTGACCTCTCAGACTCATTCTGGCTCTGACCTCTCAGTCTGATTCCGGCTCTGACCTCTCATACTGATTCTGGCTCTGACGTCTCATACTGATTCTGGCTCTGACGTCTCATACTGATTCTGGCTCTGACGTCTCAAACTGATTCCGGTTCGGACCTCTCAGTCTGATTCCGGATCTGACCCCTCAGTCTGATTCCAGCTCTGACCTCTCAGACCGATTCTGGCTCTGATCTCTCAGACCGATTCTGGCTCTGACCTCTCAGACCGATTCTGGCTCTGACCTCTCAGACCGATTCTGGCTCTGACCTCTGATACCGATTCTGGCTCTGATCTCTCAGACCGATTCTGGCTCTGACCTCTCAGACCGATTCTGTCTCTGACCTTTCATACTGCTTCTGGTTCTGTCCTCTCAGACTGATTCTGCCTCTGACCTCTCATACTGCTTCTGGCTCTGATCTCTGACTGATTCTGACTCTGATCTCTCATACTAATTCTGGCTCTGATCTCTCAGACCGTTTCTGGCTTTGACCTTTCATACTGATTCTGGCTCTGATCTCTCAGACTGATTCTGGCTCTGATCTCTCAGACTGATTCTGACTCTGATCTCTCAGACTGATTCTGACTCTGATCTCTCAGACCGATTCTGGCTCTGATCTCTCAGACCGATTCTGGCTCTGATCTCTCAGACCGATTCTGGCTCTGACCTTTCATACTGATTCTGGCTCTGATCTCTCAGACCGATTCTGGCTCTGATCTCTCAGACCGATTCTGGCTCTGACCTTTCATACTGATTCTGGCTCTGACCTCTCAGACTGATTCTGGCTCTGACCTCTCAGACTGATTCTGGCTCTGACCTCTCAAACTGATACTGGCTCTGACGTCTCTTACTGATTCTGGCTCTGACGTCTCATACTGATTCTGGCTCTGACGTCTCATACTGATTCTGGCTCTGACGTCTCATACTGATTCTGGCTCTGACGTCTCATACTGATTCCGGTTCGGACCTCTCAGTCTGATTCCGGCTCTGACCTCTCAGTCTGATTCCGGCTCTGACCTCTCATATTGATTCCAGCTCTGACCTCTCATACTGATTTTGGCTCTGACCTCATACTAATTCTGCCTCTGATCTCTCAGACCGATTCTGGCTCTGATCTCTCAGACCGATTCTGGCTCTGATCTCTCAGACCGATTCTGGCTCTGATCTCTCAGACCAATTCTGGCTCTGACCTTTCATACTGATTCTGGCTCTGATCTCTCAGACCGATTCTGGCTCTGATCTCTCAGACCGATTCTGGCTCTGACCTTTCATACTGATTCTGGCTCTGACCTCTCAGACTGATTCTGGCTCTGACCTCTCAGACTGATTCTGGCTCTGACCTCTCAAACTGATACTGGCTCTGACGTCTCTTACTGATTCTGGCTCTGACGTCTCATACTGATTCTGGCTCTGACCTCTCAGACCGATTCTGGCTCTGATCTCTCAGACCGATTCTGGCTCTGATCTCTCAGACCGATTCTGGCTCTGACCTCTCAGACCGATTCTGGCTCTGACCTCTCAGACCGATTCTGGCTCTGACCTCTGATACCGATTCTGGCTCTGATCTCTCAGACCGATTCTGGCTCTGACCTCTCAGACCGATTCTGTCTCTGACCTTTCATACTGCTTCTGGTTCTGTCCTCTCAGACTGATTCTGCCTCTGACCTCTCATACTGCTTCTGGCTCTGATCTCTGACTGATTCTGACTCTGATCTCTCATACTAATTCTGGCTCTGATCTCTCAGACCGTTTCTGGCTTTGACCTTTCATACTGATTCTGGCTCTGATCTCTCAGACTAATTCTGGCTCTGATCTCTCAGACTGATTCTGACTCTGATCTCTCAGACTGATTCTCACTCTGATCTCTCAGACCGATTCTGGCTCTGATCTCTCAGACCGATTCTGGCTCTGATCTCTCAGACTGATTCTGGCTCTGACCTTTCATACTGATTCTGGCTCTGATCTCTCAGACCGATTCTGGCTCTGATCTCTCAGACCGATTCTGGCTCTGACCTTTCATACTGATTCTGGCTCTGACCTCTCAGACTGATTCTGGCTCTGACCTCTCAGACTGATTCTGGCTCTGACCTCTCAAACTGATACTGGCTCTGACGTCTCTTACTGATTCTGGCTCTGACGTCTCATACTGATTCTGGCTCTGACGTCTCATACTGATTCTGGCTCTGACGTCTCATACTGATTCCGGTTCGGACCTCTCAGTCTGATTCCGGCTCTGACCTCTCAGTCTGATTCCGGCTCTGACCTCTCATATTGATTCCAGCTCTGACCTCTCATACTGATTTTGGCTCTGACCTCATACTAATTCTGCCTCTGATCTCTCAGACCGATTCTGGCTCTGATCTCTCAGACCGATTCTGGCTCTGATCTCTCAGACCGATTCTGGCTCTGATCTCTCAGACCAATTCTGGCTCTGACCTTTCATACTGATTCTGGCTCTGATCTCTCAGACCGATTCTGGCTCTGACCTTTCATACTGATTCTGGCTCTGACCTCTCAGACTGATTCCGGCTCTGACCTCTCATATTGATTAAAGCTCTGACCTCTCATACTGATTCTGGCTCTGACCTCTCAGACCGATTCTGCCTCTGATCTCTCAGACCGATTCTGGCTCTGATCTCTCAGACCGATTCTGGCTCTGATCTCTCAGACCGATTCTGGTTCTGACCTCTCAGACCGATTCTGGCTCTGACCTCTCAGACCGATTCTGGCTCTGACCTCTGATACCGATTCTGGCTCTGTTCTCTCAGACCGATTCTGGCACTGACCTCTCAGACCGATTCTGTCTCTGACCTTTCATACTGCTTCTGGTTCCGTCCTCTCAGACTGATTCTGCCTCTGACCTCTCATACTGCTTCTGGCTCTGATCTCTGACTGATTCTGACTCTGATTTTTCATACTAATTCTGGCTCTGATCTCTCAGACCGTTTCTGGCTTTGATCTTTCATACTGATTCTGGCTCTGATCTCTCAGACTGATTCTGACTCTGATCTCTCAGAATGATTCTGGCTCTGATCTCTCAGACCGATTCTGGCTCTGACCTTTCATACTGATTCTGGCTCTGACCTTTCATACTGATTCTGGCTCTGATCTCTCATACTGATTCTGGCTCTGATCTCTCAGACCGATTTTGGCTCTGATCTCTCAGACCGATTCTGGCTCTGATCTCTCAGACCGATTCTGGCTCTGATCTCTCAGACCGATTCTGGCTCTGATCTCTCAGACCGATTTTGGCTCTGATCTCTCAGACCGATTCTGGCTCTGACCTTTCATACTGATTCTGGCTCTGATCTCTCAGACTGATTCTGACTCTGATCTCTCATACTGAGTCTGGTTCTGATCTCTCAGACCGATTCTGGCTCTGACCTCTCATACTGATTCTGGCTCTGACCTCTCATACTGATTCCGGCTCTGATCTCTCAGACCGATTCTGGCTCTGACCTCTCAGACCGATTCTGGCTCTGATCTCTCAGACCGATTCTGGCTCTGATCTCTCAGACCGATTCTGGCTCTGATCTCTCAGACCGATTCTGGCTCTGACCTTTCATACTGATTCTGGCTCTGATCTCTCAGACTGATTCTGACTCTGATCTCTCATACTGAGTCTGGCTCTGATCTCTCAGACCGATTCTGGCTCTGACCTCTCATACTGATTCTGGCTCTGACCTCTCATACTGATTCTGGCTCTGATCTCTCAGACCGATTCTGGCTCTGACCTCTCAGACCGATTCTGGCTCTGATCTCTCAGACCGATTCTGGCTCTGATCTCTCAGACCGATTCTGGCTCTGACCTCTCAGACCAATTCTGGCTCTGACCTTTCATATTCATTCTGGCTCTGATCTCTCAGACTGATTCTGACTCTGATCTCTCATACTGACTCTGGCTCTGATCTCTCAGACCGATTCTGGCTCTGATCTCTCAGACCGATTGTGGCTCTGACCTCTCAGACCGATTCTGGCTCTGACCTCTCAGACTGATTCTGGCTCTGACCTCTCAGACTGATCCTGGCTTTGACCTCTCAGACTGATTCCGGCTCTGACCTCTCATACTGATTCTGGCTCTGATCTCTCAGACTGATTCTGACTCTGATCTCTCAGACCGATTCTGGCTCTGATCTCTCAAACCGATTCTGGCTCTGACCTCTCAGACCGATTCTGGCTCTGACCTCTCAGACTGATTCTGGCTCTGACCTCTCAGACTGATCCTGGCTTTGACCTCTCAGACTGATTCCGGCTCTGACCTCTCATACTGATTCTGGCTCTGATCTCTCAGACCGATTGTGGCTCTGACCTCTCAGACCGATTCTGGCTCTGACCTCTCAGACTGATTCTGGCTCTGACCTCTCAGACTGATCCTGGCTTTGACCTCTCAGACTGATTCCGGCTCTGACCTCTCATACTGATTCTGGCTCTGATCTCTCAGACTGATTCTGACTCTGATCTCTCAGACCGATTCTGGCTCTGATCTCTCAAACCGATTCTGGCTCTGACCTCTCAGACCGATTCTGGGTCTGACCTCTCATACTGATTCTGGCTCTGACCTCTGATACCGATTCTGTCTCTGACCTTTCATACTGCTTCTGGTTCTGTCCTCTCAGACTGATTCTGCCTCTGACCTCTCATACTGCTTCTGGCTCTGATCTCTGACTGATTCTGACTCTGATCTATCATACTAATTCTGGCTCTGATCTCTCAGACCGTTTCTGGCTTTGACCTTTCATACTGATTCTGGCTCTGATCTCTCAGACTGATTCTGACTCTGATCTCTCAGAATGATTCTGGCTCTGACCTCTCAGACTGATTCTGACTCTGATCTCTCAGACCGATTCTGACTCTGATCTCTCAGACCGATTCTGGCTCTGATCTCTCAGACCGATTCTGGCTCTGATCTCTCAGACCGATTCTGGCTCTGACCTCTCAGACCGATTCTGGCTCTGACCTCTCATACTGATTCTGGCTCTGATCTCTCACACCAATTCTGGCTCTGATCTCTCAGACCGATTCTGGCTCTGACCTTTCATACTGATTCTGGCTCTGACCTCTCAGACTGATTCTGGCTCTGACCTCTCAGACTGATTCTGGCTCTGACCTCTCAAACTGATACTGGCTCTGACGTCTCTTACTGATTCTGGCTCTGACGTCTCATACTGATTCTGGCTCTGACGTCTCATACTGATTCTGGCTCTGACGTCTCATACTGATTCTGGCTCTGACGTCTCATACTGATTCCGGTTCGGACCTCTCAGTCTGATTCCGGCTCTGACCTCTCAGTCTGATTCCGGCTCTGACCTCTCATATTGATTCCAGCTCTGACCTCTCATACTGATTCTGGCTCTAACCTCTCAGACCGATTCTGCCTCTGATCTCTCAGACCGATTCTGGCTCTGATCTCTCAGACCGATTCTGGCTCTGATCTCTCAGACCGATTCTGGTTCTGACCTCTCAGACCGATTCTGGCTCTGACCTCTCAGACCGATTCTGGCTCTGACCTCTGATACCGATTCTGGCTCTGTTCTCTCAGACCGATTCTGGCACTGACCTCTCAGACCGATTCTGTCTCTGACCTTTCATACTGCTTCTGGTTCCGTCCTCTCAGACTGATTCTGCCTCTGACCTCTCATACTGCTTCTGGCTCTGATCTCTGACTGATTCTGACTCTGATTTTTCATACTAATTCTGGCTCTGATCTCTCAGACCGTTTCTGGCTTTGATCTTTCATACTGATTCTGGCTCTGATCTCTCAGACTGATTCTGACTCTGATCTCTCAGAATGATTCTGGCTCTGATCTCTCAGACCGATTCTGGCTCTGACCTTTCATACTGATTCTGGCTCTGACCTTTCATACTGATTCTGGCTCTGATCTCTCATACTGATTCTGGCTCTGATCTCTCAGACCGATTTTGGCTCTGATCTTTTAGACCGATTCTGGCTCTGATCTCTCAGACCGATTCTGGCTCTGATCTCTCAGACCGATTCTGGCTCTGATCTCTCAGACCGATTCTGGCTCTGACCTTTCATACTGATTCTGGCTCTGATCTCTCAGACTGATTCTGACTCTGATCTCTCATACTGAGTCTGGCTCTGATCTCTCAGACCGATTCTGGCTCTGACCTCTCATACTGATTCTGGCTCTGACCTCTCATACTGATTCTGGCTCTGACCTTTCATACTGATTCTGGCTCTGATCTCTCATACTGATTCTGGCTCTGATCTCTCAGACCGATTCTGGCTCTGATCTCTCAGACCGATTCTGGCTCTGATCTCTCAGACCGATTCTGGCTCTGATCTCTCAGACCGATTCTGGCTCTGAACTCTCAGACCGAATCTGGCTCTGATCTCTCAGACCGATTCTGGCTCTGACCTCTCAGACCGATTCTGGCTCTGACCTCTCAGACCGATTCTGGCTCTGACCTCTCTGACCGATTCTGGCTCTGACCTCTCAGACCGATTCTGGCTCTGATTTGTCAGACTGATTCTGGCTCTGACCTTTCATACTGATTCTGGCTCTGACCTCTCATACTGATTCTGGCTCTGATCTCTCATACTGATTCTGGCTCTGATCTCTCAGACCGATTCTGGCTCTGATCTCTCAGACCGATTCTGGCTCTGATCTCTCAGACCGATTCTGGCTCTGATCTCTCAGACCGATTCTGGCTCTGATCTCTCAGACCGATTCTGGCTCTGATCTCTCAGACCGATTCTGGCTCTGACCTCTCAGACCGATTCTGGCTCTGACCTTTCATACTGATTCTGGCTCTGATCTCTCAGACTGATTCTGACTCTGATCTCTCATACAGATTCTGGCTCTGATCTCTCAGACCGATTCTGGCTCTGACCTCTCAGACCGATTCTGGCTCTGACCTTTAATACTGCTTCTGGTTCCGTCCTTTCAGACTGATTCTGCCTCTGACCTCTCATACTGCTTCTGGCTCTGATCTCTGACTGATTCTGACTCTGATCTCTCATACTAATTCTGGCTCTGATCTCTCAGACCGTTTCTGGCTCTGACCTTTCATACTGATTCTGGCTCTGATCTCTCAGACTGATTCTGACTCTGATCTCTCAGAATGATTCTGGCTCTGATCTCTCGGACTGATTCTGACTCTGATCTCTCAGACTGATTCTGACTCTGATCTCTCAGACCGATTCTGGCTCTGATCTCTCAGACCGATTCTGTCTCTGACCTCTCAGACCGATTCTGGCTCTGACCTCTCATACTAATTCTGGCTCTGATCTCTCACACCGATTCTGGCTCTGACCTCTCAGACTGATTCTAGCTCTGATCTCTCAGACCGATTCTGGCTCTGACCTTTCATACTGATTCTGGCTCTGATCTCTCAGACCGATTCTGGCTCTGATCTCTCAGACCGATTCTGGCTCTGATCTCTCACACCGATTCTGGCTCTGACCTCTCAGACTGATTCTGGCTCTGACCTCTCAGACTGCTTCTGGTTCTGACATCTCATACTTCTTCTGGCTCTGACCTCTCTGACCGATTCTGGCTCTGACCTCTCAGACTGATTCTGGCTCTGATCTCTCAGACTGATTCTGGCTCTGATCTCTCAGACCGATTCTGGCTCTGATCTCTCAGACCGATTCTGGCTCTGACCTTTCATACTGATTCTGGCTCTGATCTCTCAGATCGATTCTGGCTCTGATCTCTCAGACCGATTCTGGCTCTGATCTCTCAGACCGATTCTGGCTCTGACCTTTCATACTGATTCTGGCTCTGATCTCTCAGACCGATTCTGGATCTGACCTTTCATACTGATTCTGGCTCTGACCTTTCATACTGATTCTGGCTCTGATCTCTCATACTGATTCTGGCTCTGATCTCTCAGACCGATTTTGGCTCTGATCTCTCAGACCGATTCTGGCTCTGATCTCTCAGACCGATTCTGGCTCTGATCTCTCAGACCGATTCTGGCTCTGACCTCTGATACCGATTCTGGCTCTGATCTCTCAGACCGATTCTGGCTCTGACCTCTCAGACCGATTCTGTCTCTGACCTTTCATACTGCTTCTGGTTCTGTCCTCTCAGACCGATTCTGGCTCTGACCTCTCATACTGATTCTGGCTCTGACCTCTCATACTGATTCTGGCTCTGATCTCTCAGACCGATTCTGGCTCTGACCTCTCAGACCGATTCTGGCTCTGATCTCTCAGACTGATTCTGACTCTGATCTCTCATACTGATTCTGGCTCTGATCTCTCAGACCGATTCTGGCTCTGATCTCTCAGACCGATTCTGGCTCTGACCTCTCAGACCGATTCTGGCTCTGACCTTTCATACTCATTCTGGCTCTGATCTCTCAGACCGATTCTGGCTCTGATCTCTCAGACCGATTGTGGCTCTGACCTCTCAGACTGATTCTGGCTCTGACCTCTCAGACTGATTCTGGCTCTGATCTCTCAGACCGATTCTGGCTCTGACCTCTCAGACCGATTCTGGCTCTGAACTTTCATACTGCTTCTGGTTCTGTCCTCTCAGACTGATTCTGCCTCTGACCTCTCATACTGCTTCTGGCTCTGACCTTTCATACTGCTTCTGGCTCTGACCTCTTAGACCGATTCTGGCTCTGATCTTTCATACTGCTTCTGGTTCTGTCCTCTCAGACCGATTCTGGCTCTGACCTCTCAGACCGATTCTGGCTCTGATCTTTCATACTGCTTCTGGTTCTGTCCTCTCAGACTGATTCTGGCTCTGTCCTCTCATACTGTTTCTTGGTCTGACCTCTCAGACTGCTTCTGGCTCTGACATCTCATACTTCTTCTGGCTCTGACCTCTCAGACTGATTCTGGCTCTGACCTCTCAGACTGATTCTGGCTCTGACCTCTCAGTCTTATTCCGGCTCTGACCTCTCATACTGATTCTGGCTCTGACGTCTCATACTGATTCTGGCTCTGACGTCTCATACTGATTCTGGCACTGACGTCTCATACTGATTCCGGTTCGGACCTCTCAGTCTGATTCCGGATCTGACCTCTCAGTCTGATTCCAGCTCTGACCTCTCATATTGATTCCAGCTCTGACCTCTCAGACCGATTCTGGCTCTGATCTCTCAGACCGATTCTGGCTCTGATCTTTCAGACCGATTCTGGCTCTGACCTCTCAGACCGATTCTGGCTCTGACCTCTCAGACCGATTCTGGCTCTGACCTCTGATACCGATTCTGGCTCTGATCTCTCAGACCGATTCTGGCTCTGACCTCTCAGACCGATTCTGTCTCTGACCTTTCATACTGCTTCTGGTTCTGTCCTCTCAGACTGATTCTGCCTCTGACCTCTCATACTGCTTCTGGCTCTGATCTCTGACTGATTCTGACTCTGATCTCTCATACTAATTCTGGCTCTGATCTCTCAGACCGTTTCTGGCTTTGACCTTTCATACTGATTCTGGCTCTGATCTCTCAGACTGATTCTGGCTCTGATCTCTCAGACTGATTCTGACTCTGATCTCTCAGACTGATTCTGACTCTGATCTCTCAGACCGATTCTGGCTCTGATCTCTCAGACCGATTCTGGCTCTGATCTCTCAGACCGATTCTGGCTCTGACCTTTCATACTGATTCTGGCTCTGATCTCTCAGACCGATTCTGGCTCTGATCTCTCAGACCGATTCTGGCTCTGACCTTTCATACTGATTCTGGCTCTGACCTCTCAGACTGATTCTGGCTCTGACCTCTCAGACTGATTCTGGCTCTGACCTCTCAAACTGATACTGGCTCTGACGTCTCTTACTGATTCTGGCTCTGACGTCTCATACTGATTCTGGCTCTGACGTCTCATACTGATTCTGGCTCTGACGTCTCATACTGATTCTGGCTCTGACGTCTCATACTGATTCCGGTTCGGACCTCTCAGTCTGATTCCGGCTCTGACCTCTCAGTCTGATTCCGGCTCTGACCTCTCATATTGATTAAAGCTCTGACCTCTCATACTGATTCTGGCTCTGACCTCTCAGACCGATTCTGCCTCTGATCTCTCAGACCGATTCTGGCTCTGATCTCTCAGACCGATTCTGGCTCTGATCTCTCAGACCGATTCTGGTTCTGACCTCTCAGACCGATTCTGGCTCTGACCTCTCAGACCGATTCTGGCTCTGACCTCTGATACCGATTCTGGCTCTGATCTCTCAGACCGATTCTGGCTCTGTTCTCTCAGACCGATTCTGGCACTGACCTCTCAGACCGATTCTGTCTCTGACCTTTCATACTGCTTCTGGTTCCGTCCTCTCAGACTGATTCTGCCTCTGACCTCTCATACTGCTTCTGGCTCTGATCTCTGACTGAATCTGACTCTGATTTTTCATACTAATTCTGGCTCTGATCTCTCAGACCGTTTCTGGCTTTGATCTTTCATACTGATTCTGGCTCTGATCTCTCAGACTGATTCTGACTCTGATCTCTCAGAATGATTCTGGCTCTGATCTCTCAGACCGATTCTGGCTCTGACCTTTCATACTGATTCTGGCTCTGACCTTTCATACTGATTCTGGCTCTGATCTCTCATACTGATTCTGGCTCTGATCTCTCAGACCGATTTTGGCTCTGATCTCTCAGACCGATTCTGGCTCTGATCTCTCAGACCGATTCTGGCTCTGATCTCTCAGACCGATTCTGGCTCTGATCTCTCAGACCGATTCTGGCTCTGATCTCTCAGACCGATTCTGGCTCTGACCTTTCATACTGATTCTGGCTCTGATCTCTCAGACTGATTCTGACTCTGATCTCTCATACTGAGTCTGGTTCTGATCTCTCAGACCGATTCTGGCTCTGACCTCTCATACTGATTCTGGCTCTGACCTCTCATACTGATTCCGGCTCTGATCTCTCAGACCGATTCTGGCTCTGACCTCTCAGACCGATTCTGGCTCTGATCTCTCAGACCGATTCTGGCTCTGATCTCTCAGACCGATTCTGGCTCTGATCTCTCAGACCGATTCTGGCTCTGACCTTTCATACTGATTCTGGCTCTGATCTCTCAGACTGATTCTGACTCTGATCTCTCATACTGAGTCTGGCTCTGATCTCTCAGACCGATTCTGGCTCTGACCTCTCATACTGATTCTGGCTCTGACCTCTCATACTGATTCTGGCTCTGATCTCTCAGACCGATTCTGGCTCTGACCTCTCAGACCGATTCTGGCTCTGATCTCTCAGACCGATTCTGGCTCTGATCTCTCAGACCGATTCTGGCTCTGACCTCTCAGACCAATTCTGGCTCTGACCTTTCATACTCATTCTGGCTCTGATCTCTCAGACTGATTCTGACTCTGATCTCTCATACTGACTCTGGCTCTGATCTCTCAGACCGATTCTGGCTCTGATCTCTCAGACCGATTGTGGCTCTGACCTCTCAGACCGATTCTGGCTCTGACCTCTCAGACTGATTCTGGCTCTGACCTCTCAGACTGATCCTGGCTTTGACCTCTCAGACTGATTCCGGCTCTGACCTCTCATACTGATTCTGGCTCTGATCTCTCAGACTGATTCTGACTCTGATCTCTCAGACCGATTCTGGCTCTGATCTCTCAAACCGATTCTGGCTCTGACCTCTCAGACCGATTCTGGCTCTGACCTCTCATACTGATTCTGGCTCTGATCTCTCAGACCGATTCTGGCTCTGACCTCTCAGACCGATTCTGGCTCTGAACTTTCATACTGCTTCTGGTTCTGTCCTCTCAGACTGATTCTGCCTCTGACCTCTCATACTGCTTCTGGCTCTGACCTTTCATACTGCTTCTGGCTCTGACCTCTTAGACCGATTCTGGCTCTGATCTTTCATACTGCTTCTGGTTCTGTCCTCTCAGACCGATTCTGGCTCTGACCTCTCAGACCGATTCTGGCTCTGATCTTTCATACTGCTTCTGGTTCTGTCCTCTCAGACTGATTCTGGCTCTGTCCTCTGATACTGTTTCTGGCTCTGACCTCTCAGACTGCTTCTGGCTCTGACATCTCATACTTCTTCTGGCTCTGACCTCTCAGACTGATTCTGGCTCTGACCTCTCAGACTGATTCTGGCTCTGACCTCTCAGTCTGATTCCGGCTCTGACCTCTCATACTGATTCTGGCTCTGACGTCTCATACTGATTCTGGCTCTGACGTCTCATACTGATTCTGGCTCTGACGTCTCATACTGATTCTGGCTCTGACGTCTCATACTGATTCCGGTTCGGACCTCTCAGTCTGATTCCGGATCTGACCTCTCAGTCTGATTCCGGCTCTGACCTCTCATATTGATTCCAGCTCTGACCTCTCAGACCGATTCTGGCTCTGATCTCTCAGACCGATTCTGGCTCTGATCTCTCAGACCGATTCTGGCTCTGACCTCTCAGACCGATTCTGGCTCTGACCTCTCAGACCGATTCTGGCTCTGACCTCTGATACCGATTCTGGCTCTGATCTCTCAGACCGATTCTGGCTCTGACCTCTCAGACCGATTCTGTCTCTGACCTTTCATACTGCTTCTGGTTCTGTCCTCTCAGACTGATTCTGCCTCTGACCTCTCATACTGCTTCTGGCTCTGATCTCTGACTGATTCTGACTCTGATCTCTCATACTAATTCTGGCTCTGATCTCTCAGACCGTTTCTGGCTTTGACCTTTCATACTGATTCTGGCTCTGATCTCTCAGACTGATTCTGACTCTGATCTCTCAGAATGATTCTGGCTCTGACCTCTCAGACTGATTCTGACTCTGATCTCTCAGACCGATTCTGACTCTGATCTCTCAGACCGATTCTGGCTCTGATCTCTCAGACCGATTCTGGCTCTGATCTCTCAGACCGATTCTGGCTCTGACCTCTCAGACCGATTCTGGCTCTGACCTCTCATACTGATTCTGGCTCTGATCTCTCACACCAATTCTGGCTCTGATCTCTCAGACCGATTCTGGCTCTGACCTTTCATACTGATTCTGGCTCTGACCTCTCAGACTGATTCTGGCTCTGACCTCTCAGACTGATTCTGGCTCTGACCTCTCATACTGATTCTGGCTCTGATCTCTCAGACCGATTCTGGCTCTGACCTCTCAGACCGATTCTGGCTCTGACGTCTCATACTGATTCTGGCTCTGATCTCTCAGACCGATTCTGGCTCTGACCTCTCAGACCAATTCTGGCTCTGACCTTTCATATTCATTCTGGCTCTGATCTCTCAGACTGATTCTGACTCTGATCTCTCATACTGACTCTGGCTCTGATCTCTCAGACCGATTCTGGCTCTGATCTCTCAGACCGATTGTGGCTCTGACCTCTCAGACCGATTCTGGCTCTGACCTCTCAGACTGATTCTGGCTCTGACCTCTCAGACTGATCCTGGCTTTGACCTCTCAGACTGATTCCGGCTCTGACCTCTCATACTGATTCTGGCTCTGATCTCTCAGACTGATTCTGACTCTGATCTCTCAGACCGATTCTGGCTCTGATCTCTCAAACCGATTCTGGCTCTGACCTCTCAGACCGATTCTGGCTCTGACCTCTCATACTGATTCTGGCTCTGATCTCTCAGACCGATTCTGGCTCTGACCTCTCAGACCGATTCTGGCTCTGAACTTTCATACTGCTTCTGGTTCTGTCCTCTCAGACTGATTCTGCCTCTGACCTCTCATACTGCTTCTGGCTCTGACCTTTCATACTGCTTCTGGCTCTGACCTTTCACACTGCTTCTGGCTCTGACCTCTTAGACCGATTCTGGCTCTGATCTTTCATACTGCTTCTGGTTCTGTCCTCTCAGACCGATTCTGGCTCTGACCTCTCAGACCGATTCTGGCTCTGATCTTTCATACTGCTTCTGGTTCTGTCCTCTCAGACTGATTCTGGCTCTGTCCTCTCATACTGTTTCTGGCTCTGACCTCTCAGACTGCTTCTGGCTCTGACATCTCATACTTCTTCTGGCTCTGACCTCTCAGACTGATTCTGGCTCTGACCTCTCAGACTGATTCTGGCTCTGACCTCTCAGTCTGATTCCGGCTCTGACCTCTCATACTGATTCTGGCTCTGACGTCTCATACTGATTCTGGCTCTGACGTCTCATACTGATTCTGGCTCTGACGTCTCATACTGATTCTGGCTCTGACGTCTCATACTGATTCCGGTTCGGACCTCTCAGTCTGATTCCGGATCTGACCTCTCAGTCTGATTCCGGCTCTGACCTCTCATATTGATTCCAGCTCTGACCTCTCAGACCGATTCTGGCTCTGATCTCTCAGACCGATTCTGGCTCTGATCTCTCAGACCGATTCTGGCTCTGACCTCTCAGACCGATTCTGGCTCTGACCTCTCAGACCGATTCTGGCTCTGACCTCTGATACCGATTCTGGCTCTGATCTCTCAGACCGATTCTGGCTCTGACCTCTCAGACCGATTCTGTCTCTGACCTTTCATACTGCTTCTGGTTCTGTCCTCTCAGACTGATTCTGCCTCTGACCTCTCATACTGCTTCTGGCTCTGATCTCTGACTGATTCTGACTCTGATCTCTCATACTAATTCTGGCTCTGATCTCTCAGACCGTTTCTGGCTTTGACCTTTCATACTGATTCTGGCTCTGATCTCTCAGACTGATTCTGACTCTGATCTCTCAGAATGATTCTGGCTCTGACCTCTCAGACTGATTCTGACTCTGATCTCTCAGACCGATTCTGACTCTGATCTCTCAGACCGATTCTGGCTCTGATCTTTCAGACCGATTCTGGCTCTGATCTCTCAGACCGATTCTGGCTCTGACCTCTCAGACCGATTCTGGCTCTGACCTCTCATACTGATTCTGGCTCTGATCTCTCACACCAATTCTGGCTCTGATCTCTCAGACCGATTCTGACTCTGACCTTTCATACTGATTCTGGCTCTGACCTCTCAGACTGATTCTGGCTCTGACCTCTCAGACTGATTCTGGCTCTGACCTCTCAAACTGATACTGGCTCTGACGTCTCTTACTGATTCTGGCTCTGACGTCTCATACTGATTCTGGCTCTGACGTCTCATACTGATTCTGGCTCTGACATCTCATACTGATTCTGGCTCTGACGTCTCATACTGATTCCGGTTCGGACCTCTCAGTCTGATTCCGGCTCTGACCTCTCAGTCTGATTCCGGCTCTGACCTCTCATATTGATTCCAGCTCTGACCTCTCATACTGATTCTGGCTCTGACCTCTCAGACCGATTCTGCCTCTGATCTCTCAGACCGATTCTGGCTCTGATCTCTCAGACCGATTCTGGCTCTGATCTCTCAGACCGATTCTGGTTCTGACCTCTCAGACCGATTCTGGCTCTGACCTCTCAGACCGATTCTGGCTCTGACCTCTGATACCGATTCTGGCTCTGTTCTCTCAGACCGATTCTGGCACTGACCTCTCAGACCGATTCTGTCTCTGACCTTTCATACTGCTTCTGGTTCCGTCCTCTCAGACTGATTCTGCCTCTGACCTCTCATACTGCTTCTGGCTCTGATCTCTGACTGATTCTGACTCTGATTTTTCATACTAATTCTGGCTCTGATCTCTCAGACCGTTTCTGGCTTTGATCTTTCATACTGATTCTGGCTCTGATCTCTCAGACTGATTCTGACTCTGATCTCTCAGAATGATTCTGGCTCTGATCTCTCAGACCGATTCTGGCTCTGACCTTTCATACTGATTCTGGCTCTGACCTTTCATACTGATTCTGGCTCTGATCTCTCATACTGATTCTGGCTCTGATCTCTCAGACCGATTTTGGCTCTGATCTCTCAGACCGATTCTGGCTCTGATCTCTCAGACCGATTCTGGCTCTGATCTCTCAGACCGATTCTGGCTCTGATCTCTCAGACCGATTCTGGCTCTGACCTTTCATACTGATTCTGGCTCTGATCTCTCAGACTGATTCTGACTCTGATCTCTCATACTGAGTCTGGCTCTGATCTCTCAGACCGATTCTGGCTCTGACCTCTCATACTGATTCTGGCTCTGACCTCTCATACTGATTCTGGCTCTGACCTTTCATACTGATTCTGGCTCTGATCATTCATACTGATTCTGGCTCTGATCTCTCAGACCGATTCTGGCTCTGATCTCTCAGACCGATTCTGGCTCTGATCTCTCAGACCGATTCTGGCTCTGATCTCTCAGACCGATTCTGGCTCTGAACTCTCAGACCGAATCTGGCTCTGATCTCTCAGACCGATTCTGGCTCTGACCTCTCAGACCGATTCTGGCTCTGACCTCTCAGACCGATTCTGGCTCTGACCTCTCTGACCGATTCTGGCTCTGACCTCTCAGACCGATTCTGGCTCTGATTTGTCAGACTGATTCTGGCTCTGACCTTTCATACTGATTCTGGCTCTGACCTCTCATACTGATTCTGGCTCTGATCTCTCATACTGATTCTGGCTCTGATCTCTCAGACCGATTCTGGCTCTGATCTCTCAGACCGATTCTGGCTCTGATCTCTCAGACCGATTCTGGCTCTGACCTCTCAGACCGATTCTGGCTCTGACCTTTCATACTGATTCTGGCTCTGATCTCTCAGACTGATTCTGACTCTTATCTCTCATACAGATTCTGGCTCTGATCTCTCAGACCGATTCTGGCTTTGATCTCTTAGACCGATTCTGGCTCTGACCTCTCAGACCGATTTTGGCTCTGACCTTTCATACTGATTCTGGCTCTGATCTCTCAGACTGATTCTGACTCTAATCTCTCAGACTGATTCTGGCTCTGATCTCTCAGACCGATTCTGGCTCTGACCTCTCAGACCGATTCTGGCTCTGACCTTTAATACTGCTTCTGGTTCCGTCCTCTCAGACTGATTCTGCCTCTGACCTCTCATACTGCTTCTGGCTCTGATCTCTGACTGATTCTGACTCTGATCTCTCATACTAATTCTGGCTCTGATCTCTCAGACCGTTTCTGGCTCTGACCTTTCATACTGATTCTGGCTCTGATCTCTCAGACTGATTCTGACTCTGATCTCTCAGAATGATTCTGGCTCTGATCTCTCGGACTGATTCTGACTCTGATCTCTCAGACTGATTCTGACTCTGATCTCTCAGACCGATTCTGGCTCTGATCTCTCAGACCGATTCTGTCTCTGACCTCTCAGACCGATTCTGGCTCTGACCTCTCATACTGATTCTGGCTCTGATCTCTCACACCGATTCTGGCTCTGACCTCTCAGACTGATTCTAGCTCTGATCTCTCAGACCGATTCTGGCTCTGACCTTTCATACTGATTCTGGCTCTGATCTCTCAGACCGATTCTGGCTCTGATCTCTCAGACCGATTCTGGCTCTGATCTCTCACACCGATTCTGGCTCTGACCTCTCAGACTGATTCTGGCTCTGACCTTTCAGACTGCTTCTGGTTCTGACATCTCATACTTCTTCTGGCTCTGACCTCTCTGACCGATTCTGGCTCTGACCTCTCAGACTGATTCTGGCTCTGATCTCTCAGACTGATTCTGGCTCTGATCTCTCAGACCGATTCTGGCTCTGATCTCTCAGACCGATTCTGGCTCTGACCTTTCATACTGATTCTGGCTCTGATCTCTCAGATCGATTCTGGCTCTGATCTCTCAGACCGATTCTGGCTCTGATCTCTCAGACCGATTCTGGCTCTGACCTTTCATACTGATTCTGGCTCTGATCTCTCAGACCGATTCTGGATCTGACCTTTCATACTGATTCTGGCTCTGACCTTTCATACTGATTCTGGCTCTGATCTCTCATACTGATTCTGGCTCTGATCTCTCAGACCGATTTTGGCTCTGATCTCTCAGACCGATTCTGGCTCTGATCTCTCAGACCGATTCTGGCTCTGATCTCTCAGACCGATTCTGGCTCTGATCTCTCAGACCGATTCTGGCTCTGATCTCTCAACCGATTCTGGCTCTGACCTTTCATACTGATTCTGGCTCTGATCTCTCAGACTGATTCTGACTCTGATCTCTCATACTGAGTCTGGCTCTGATCTCTCAGACCGATTCTGGCTCTGACCTCTCATACTGATTCTGGCTCTGACCTCTCATACTGATTCTGGCTCTGATCTCTCAGACCGATTCTGGCTCTGACCTCTCAGACCGATTCTGGCTCTGATCTCTCAGACTGATTCTGACTCTGATCTCTCATACTGATTCTGGCTCTGATCTCTCAGACCGATTCTGGCTCTGATCTCTCAGACCGATTCTGGCTCTGACCTCTCAGACCGATTCTGGCTCTGACCTTTCATACTCATTCTGGCTCTGATCTCTCAGACCGATTCTGGCTCTGATCTCTCAGACCGATTGTGGCTCTGACCTCTCAGACCGATTCTGGCTCTGACCTCTCAGACTGATTCTGGCTCTGACCTCTCCGACTGATCCTGGCTTTGACCTCTCAGACTGATTCCGGCTCTGACCTCTCATACTGATTCTGGCTCTGATCTCTCAGACTGATTCTGACTCTGATCTCTCAGACCGATTCTGGCTCTGATCTCTCAAACCGATTCTGGCTCTGACCTCTCAGACCGATTCTGGCTCTGACCTCTCATACTGATTCTGGCTCTGATCTCTCAGACCGATTCTGGCTCTGACCTCTCAGACCGATTCTGGCTCTGAACTTTCATACTGCTTCTGGTTCTGTCCTCTCAGACTGATTCTGCCTCTGACCTCTCATACTGCTTCTGGCTCTGACCTTTCATACTGCTTCTGGCTCTGACCTCTTAGACCGATTCTGGCTCTGATCTTTCATACTGCTTCTGGTTCTGTCCTCTCAGACCGATTCTGGCTCTGACCTCTCAGACCGATTCTGGCTCTGATCTTTCATACTGCTTCTGGTTCTGTCCTCTCAGACTTATTCTGGCTCTGTCCTCTCATACTGTTTCTGGCTCTGACCTCTCAGACTGCTTCTGGCTCTGACATCTCATACTTCTTCTGGCTCTGACCTCTCAGACTGATTCTGGCTCTGACCTCTCAGACTGATTCTGGCTCTGACCTCTCAGTCTGATTCCGGCTCTGACCTCTCATACTGATTCTGGCTCTGACGTCTCATACTGATTCTGGCTCTGACGTCTCATACTGATTCTGGCTCTGACGTCTCATACTGATTCCGGTTCGGACCTCTCAGTCTGATTCCGGATCTGACCTCTCAGTCTGATTCCAGCTCTGACCTCTCATATTGATTCCAGCTCTGACCTCTCAGACCGATTCTGGCTCTGATCTCTCAGACCGATTCTGGCTCTGATCTCTCAGACCGATTCTGGCTCTGACCTCTCAGACCGATTCTGGCTCTGACCTCTCAGACCGATTCTGGCTCTGACCTCTGATACCGATTCTGGCTCTGATCTCTCAGACCGATTCTGGCTCTGACCTCTCAGACCGATTCTGTCTCTGACCTTTCATACTGCTTCTGGTTCTGTCCTCTCAGACTGATTCTGCCTCTGACCTCTCATACTGCTTCTGGCTCTGATCTCTGACTGATTCTGACTCTGATCTCTCATACTAATTCTGGCTCTGATCTCTCAGACCGTTTCTGGCTTTGACCTTTCATACTGATTCTGGCTCTGATCTCTCAGACTGATTCTGGCTCTGATCTCTCAGACTGATTCTGACTCTGATCTCTCAGACTGATTCTGACTCTGATCTCTCAGACCGATTCTGGCTCTGATCTCTCAGACTGATTCTGACTCTGATCTCTCAGACCGATTCTGGCTCTGATCTCTCAGACCGATTCTGGCTCTGATCTCTCAGACCGATTCTGGCTCTGACCTTTCATACTGATTCTGGCTCTGACCTCTCAGACTGATTCTGGCTCTGACCTCTCAGACTGATTCTGGCTCTGACCTCTCAAACTGATACTGGCTCTGACGTCTCTTACTGATTCTGGCTCTGACGTCTCATACTGATTCTGGCTCTGACGTCTCATACTGATTCTGGCTCTGACGTCTCATACTGATTCTGGCTCTGACGTCTCATACTGATTCCGGTTCGGACCTCTCAGTCTGATTCCGGCTCTGACCTCTCAGTCTGATTCCGGCTCTGACCTCTCATATTGATTCCAGCTCTGACCTCTCATACTGATTTTGGCTCTGACCTCATACTAATTCTGCCTCTGATCTCTCAGACCGATTCTGGCTCTGATCTCTCAGACCGATTCTGGCTCTGATCTCTCAGACCGATTCTGGCTCTGATCTCTCAGACCAATTCTGGCTCTGACCTTTCATACTGATTCTGGCTCTGATCTCTCAGACCGATTCTGGCTCTGATCTCTCAGACCGATTCTGGCTCTGACCTTTCATACTGATTCTGGCTCTGACCTCTCAGACTGATTCTGGCTCTGACCTCTCAGACTGATTCTGCCTCTGACCTCTCAAACTGATACTGGCTCTGACGTCTCTTACTGATTCTGGCTCTGACGTCTCATACTGATTCTGGCTCTGACGTCTCATACTGATTCTGGCTCTGACGTCTTATACTGATTCTGGCTCTGACGTCTCATACTGATTCCGGTTCGGACCTCTCAGTCTGATTCCGGCTCTGACCTCTCAGTCTGATTCCGGCTCTGACCTCTCATATTGATTAAAGCTCTGACCTCTCATACTGATTCTGGCTCTGACCTCTCAGACCGATTCTGCCTCTGATCTCTCAGACCGATTCTGGCTCTGATCTCTCAGACCGATTCTGGCTCTGATCTCTCAGACCGATTCTGGTTCTGACCTCTCAGACCGATTCTGGCTCTGACCTCTCAGACCGATTCTGGCTCTGACCTCTGATACCGATTCTGGCTCTGTTCTCTCAGACCGATTCTGGCACTGACCTCTCAGACCGATTCTGTCTCTGACCTTTCATACTGCTTCTGGTTCCGTCCTCTCAGACTGATTCTGCCTCTGACCTCTCATACTGCTTCTGGCTCTGATCTCTGACTGATTCTGACTCTGATTTTTCATACTAATTCTGGCTCTGATCTCTCAGACCGTTTCTGGCTTTGATCTTTCATACTGATTCTGGCTCTGATCTCTCAGACTGATTCTGACTCTGATCTCTCAGAATGATTCTGGCTCTGATCTCTCAGACCGATTCTGGCTCTGACCTTTCATACTGATTCTGGCTCTGACCTTTCATACTGATTCTGGCTCTGATCTCTCATACTGATTCTGGCTCTGATCTCTCAGACCGATTTTGGCTCTGATCTCTCAGACCGATTCTGGCTCTGACCTTTCATACTGATTCTGGCTCTGATCTCTCAGACTGATTCTGACTCTGATCTCTCATACTGAGTCTGGTTCTGATCTCTCAGACCGATTCTGGCTCTGACCTCTCATACTGATTCTGGCTCTGACCTCTCATACTGATTCCGGCTCTGATCTCTCAGACCGATTCTGGCTCTGACCTCTCAGACCGATTCTGGCTCTGATCTCTCAGACCGATTCTGGCTCTGATCTCTCAGACCGATTCTGGCTCTGATCTCTCAGACCGATTCTGGCTCTTACCTTTCATACTGATTCTGGCTCTGATCTCTCAGACTGATTCTGACTCTGATCTCTCATACTGAGTCTGGCTCTGATCTCTCAGACCGATTCTGGCTCTGACCTCTCATACTGATTCTGGCTCTGACCTCTCATACTGATTCTGGCTCTGATCTCTCAGACCGATTCTGGCTCTGACCTCTCAGACCGATTCTGGCTCTGATCTCTCAGACCGATTCTGGCTCTGATCTCTCAGACCGATTCTGGCTCTGACCTCTCAGACCAATTCTGGCTCTGACCTTTCATACTCATTCTGGCTCTGATCTCTCAGACTGATTCTGACTCTGATCTCTCATACTGACTCTGGCTCTGATCTCTCAGACCGATTCTGGCTCTGATCTCTCAGACCGATTGTGGCTCTGACCTCTCAGACCGATTCTGGCTCTGACCTCTCAGACTGATTCTGGCTCTGACCTCTCAGACTGATCCTGGCTTTGACCTCTCAGACTGATTCCGGCTCTGACCTCTCATACTGATTCTGGCTCTGATCTCTCAAACCGATTCTGGCTCTGACCTCTCAGACCGATTCTGGCTCTGACCTCTCATACTGATTCTGGCTCTGATCTCTCAGACCGATTCTGGCTCTGACCTCTCAGACCGATTCTGGCTCTGAACTTTCATACTGCTTCTGGTTCTGTCCTCTCAGACTGATTCTGCCTCTGACCTCTCATACTGCTTCTGGCTCTGACCTTTCATACTGCTTCTGGCTCTGACCTCTTAGACCGATTCTGGCTCTGATCTTTCATACTGCTTCTGGTTCTGTCCTCTCAGACCGATTCTGGCTCTGACCTCTCAGACCGATTCTGGCTCTGATCTTTCATACTGCTTCTGGTTCTGTCCTCTCAGACTGATTCTGGCTCTGTCCTCTCATACTGTTTCTGGCTCTGACCTCTCAGACTGCTTCTGGCTCTGACATCTCATACTTCTTCTGGCTCTGACCTCTCAGACTGATTCTGGCTCTGACCTCTCAGACTGATTCTGGCTCTGACCTCTCAGTCTGATTCCGGCTCTGACCTCTCATACTGATTCTGGCTCTGACGTCTCATACTGATTCTGGCTCTGACGTCTCATACTGATTCTGGCTCTGACGTCTCATACTGATTCTGGCTCTGACGTCTCATACTGATTCCGGTTCGGACCTCTCAGTCTGATTCCGGATCTGACCTCTCAGTCTGATTCCGGCTCTGACCTCTCATATTGATTCCAGCTCTGACCTCTCAGACCGATTCTGGCTCTGATCTCTCAGACCGATTCTGGCTCTGATCTCTCAGACCGATTCTGGCTCTGACCTCTCAGACCGATTCTGGCTCTGACCTCTCAGACCGATTCTGGCTCTGACCTCTGATACCGATTCTGGCTCTGATCTCTCAGACCGATTCTGGCTCTGACCTCTCAGACCGATTCTGTCTCTGACCTTTCATACTGCTTCTGGTTCTGTCCTCTCAGACTGATTCTGCCTCTGACCTCTCATACTGCTTCTGGCTCTGATCTCTGACTGATTCTGACTCTGATCTCTCATACTAATTCTGGCTCTGATCTCTCAGACCGTTTCTGGCTTTGACCTTTCATACTGATTCTGGCTCTGATCTCTCAGACTGATTCTGACTCTGATCTCTCAGAATGATTCTGGCTCTGACCTCTCAGACTGATTCTGACTCTGATCTCTCAGACCGATTCTGACTCTGATCTCTCAGACCGATTCTGGCTCTGATCTCTCAGACCGATTCTGGCTCTGATCTCTCAGACCGATTCTGGCTCTGACCTCTCAGACCGATTCTGGCTCTGACCTCTCATACTGATTCTGGCTCTGATCTCTCACACCAATTCTGGCTCTGATCTCTCAGACCGATTCTGGCTCTGACCTTTCATACTGATTCTGGCTCTGACCTCTCAGACTGATTCTGGCTCTGACCTCTCAGACTGATTCTGGCTCTGACCTCTCAAACTGATACTGGCTCTGACGTCTCTTACTGATTCTGGCTCTGACGTCTCATACTGATTCTGGCTCTGACGTCTCATACTGATTCTGGCTCTGACGTCTCATACTGATTCTGGCTCTGACGTCTCATACTGATTCCGGTTCGGACCTCTCAGTCTGATTCCGGCTCTGACCTCTCAGTCTGATTCCGGCTCTGACCTCTCATATTGATTCCAGCTCTGACCTCTCATACTGATTTTGGCTCTGACCTCATACTAATTCTGCCTCTGATCTCTCAGACCGATTCTGGCTCTGATCTCTCAGACCGATTCTGGCTCTGATCTCTCAGACCGATTCTGGCTCTGATCTCTCAGACCAATTCTGGCTCTGACCTTTCATACTGATTCTGGCTCTGATCTCTCAGACCGATTCTGGCTCTGATCTCTCAGACCGATTCTGGCTCTGACCTTTCATACTGATTCTGGCTCTGACCTCTCAGACTGATTCTGGCTCTGACCTCTCAGACTGATTCTGCCTCTGACCTCTCAAACTGATACTGGCTCTGACGTCTCTTACTGATTCTGGCTCTGACGTCTCATACTGATTCTGGCTCTGACGTCTCATACTGATTCTGGCTCTGACGTCTTATACTGATTCTGGCTCTGACGTCTCATACTGATTCCGGTTCGGACCTCTCAGTCTGATTCCGGCTCTGACCTCTCAGTCTGATTCCGGCTCTGACCTCTCATATTGATTAAAGCTCTGACCTCTCATACTGATTCTGGCTCTGACCTCTCAGACCGATTCTGCCTCTGATCTCTCAGACCGATTCTGGCTCTGATCTCTCAGACCGATTCTGGCTCTGATCTCTCAGACCGATTCTGGTTCTGACCTCTCAGACCGATTCTGGCTCTGACCTCTCAGACCGATTCTGGCTCTGACCTCTGATACCGATTCTGGCTCTGTTCTCTCAGACCGATTCTGGCACTGACCTCTCAGACCGATTCTGTCTCTGACCTTTCATACTGCTTCTGGTTCCGTCCTCTCAGACTGATTCTGCCTCTGACCTCTCATACTGCTTCTGGCTCTGATCTCTGACTGATTCTGACTCTGATTTTTCATACTAATTCTGGCTCTGATCTCTCAGACCGTTTCTGGCTTTGATCTTTCATACTGATTCTGGCTCTGATCTCTCAGACTGATTCTGACTCTGATCTCTCAGAATGATTCTGGCTCTGATCTCTCAGACCGATTCTGGCTCTGACCTTTCATACTGATTCTGGCTCTGACCTTTCATACTGATTCTGGCTCTGATCTCTCATACTGATTCTGGCTCTGATCTCTCAGACCGATTTTGGCTCTGATCTCTCAGACCGATTCTGGCTCTGACCTTTCATACTGATTCTGGCTCTGATCTCTCAGACTGATTCTGACTCTGATCTCTCATACTGAGTCTGGTTCTGATCTCTCAGACCGATTCTGGCTCTGACCTCTCATACTGATTCTGGCTCTGACCTCTCATACTGATTCCGGCTCTGATCTCTCAGACCGATTCTGGCTCTGACCTCTCAGACCGATTCTGGCTCTGATCTCTCAGACCGATTCTGGCTCTGATCTCTCAGACCGATTCTGGCTCTGATCTCTCAGACCGATTCTGGCTCTTACCTTTCATACTGATTCTGGCTCTGATCTCTCAGACTGATTCTGACTCTGATCTCTCATACTGAGTCTGGCTCTGATCTCTCAGACCGATTCTGGCTCTGACCTCTCATACTGATTCTGGCTCTGACCTCTCATACTGATTCTGGCTCTGATCTCTCAGACCGATTCTGGCTCTGACCTCTCAGACCGATTCTGGCTCTGATCTCTCAGACCGATTCTGGCTCTGATCTCTCAGACCGATTCTGGCTCTGACCTCTCAGACCAATTCTGGCTCTGACCTTTCATACTCATTCTGGCTCTGATCTCTCAGACTGATTCTGACTCTGATCTCTCATACTGACTCTGGCTCTGATCTCTCAGACCGATTCTGGCTCTGATCTCTCAGACCGATTGTGGCTCTGACCTCTCAGACCGATTCTGGCTCTGACCTCTCAGACTGATTCTGGCTCTGACCTCTCAGACTGATCCTGGCTTTGACCTCTCAGACTGATTCCGGCTCTGACCTCTCATACTGATTCTGGCTCTGATCTCTCAAACCGATTCTGGCTCTGACCTCTCAGACCGATTCTGGCTCTGACCTCTCATACTGATTCTGGCTCTGATCTCTCAGACCGATTCTGGCTCTGACCTCTCAGACCGATTCTGGCTCTGAACTTTCATACTGCTTCTGGTTCTGTCCTCTCAGACTGATTCTGCCTCTGACCTCTCATACTGCTTCTGGCTCTGACCTTTCATACTGCTTCTGGCTCTGACCTCTTAGACCGATTCTGGCTCTGATCTTTCATACTGCTTCTGGTTCTGTCCTCTCAGACCGATTCTGGCTCTGACCTCTCAGACCGATTCTGGCTCTGATCTTTCATACTGCTTCTGGTTCTGTCCTCTCAGACTGATTCTGGCTCTGTCCTCTCATACTGTTTCTGGCTCTGACCTCTCAGACTGCTTCTGGCTCTGACATCTCATACTTCTTCTGGCTCTGACCTCTCAGACTGATTCTGGCTCTGACCTCTCAGACTGATTCTGGCTCTGACCTCTCAGTCTGATTCCGGCTCTGACCTCTCATACTGATTCTGGCTCTGACGTCTCATACTGATTCTGGCTCTGACGTCTCATACTGATTCTGGCTCTGACGTCTCATACTGATTCTGGCTCTGACGTCTCATACTGATTCCGGTTCGGACCTCTCAGTCTGATTCCGGATCTGACCTCTCAGTCTGATTCCGGCTCTGACCTCTCATATTGATTCCAGCTCTGACCTCTCAGACCGATTCTGGCTCTGATCTCTCAGACCGATTCTGGCTCTGATCTCTCAGACCGATTCTGGCTCTGACCTCTCAGACCGATTCTGGCTCTGACCTCTCAGACCGATTCTGGCTCTGACCTCTGATACCGATTCTGGCTCTGATCTCTCAGACCGATTCTGGCTCTGACCTCTCAGACCGATTCTGTCTCTGACCTTTCATACTGCTTCTGGTTCTGTCCTCTCAGACTGATTCTGCCTCTGACCTCTCATACTGCTTCTGGCTCTGATCTCTGACTGATTCTGACTCTGATCTCTCATACTAATTCTGGCTCTGATCTCTCAGACCGTTTCTGGCTTTGACCTTTCATACTGATTCTGGCTCTGATCTCTCAGACTGATTCTGACTCTGATCTCTCAGAATGATTCTGGCTCTGACCTCTCAGACTGATTCTGACTCTGATCTCTCAGACCGATTCTGACTCTGATCTCTCAGACCGATTCTGGCTCTGATCTCTCAGACCGATTCTGGCTCTGATCTCTCAGACCGATTCTGGCTCTGACCTCTCAGACCGATTCTGGCTCTGACCTCTCATACTGATTCTGGCTCTGATCTCTCACACCAATTCTGGCTCTGATCTCTCAGACCGATTCTGGCTCTGACCTTTCATACTGATTCTGGCTCTGACCTCTCAGACTGATTCTGGCTCTGACCTCTCAGACTGATTCTGGCTCTGACCTCTCAAACTGATACTGGCTCTGACGTCTCTTACTGATTCTGGCTCTGACGTCTCATACTGATTCTGGCTCTGACGTCTCATACTGATTCTGGCTCTGACGTCTCATACTGATTCTGGCTCTGACGTCTCATACTGATTCCGGTTCGGACCTCTCAGTCTGATTCCGGCTCTGACCTCTCAGTCTGATTCCGGCTCTGACCTCTCATATTGATTCCAGCTCTGACCTCTCATACTGATTCTGGCTCTGACCTCTCAGACCGATTCTGCCTCTGATCTCTCAGACCGATTCTGGCTCTGATCTCTCAGACCGATTCTGGCTCTGATCTCAGACCGATTCTGGTTCTGACCTCTCAGACCGATTCTGGCTCTGACCTCTCAGACCGATTCTGGCTCTGACCTCTGATACCGATTCTGGCTCTGTTCTCTCAGACCGATTCTGGCACTGACCTCTCAGACCGATTCTGTCTCTGACCTTTCATACTGCTTCTGGTTCCGTCCTCTCAGACTGATTCTGCCTCTGACCTCTCATACTGCTTCTGGCTCTGATCTCTGACTGATTCTGACTCTGATTTTTCATACTAATTCTGGCTCTGATCTCTCAGACCGTTTCTGGCTTTGATCTTTCATACTGATTCTGGCTCTGATCTCTCAGACTGATTCTGACTCTGATCTCTCAGAATGATTCTGGCTCTGATCTCTCAGACCGATTCTGGCTCTGACCTTTCATACTGATTCTGGCTCTGACCTTTCATACTGATTCTGGCTCTGATCTCTCATACTGATTCTGGCTCTGATCTCTCAGACCGATTTTGGCTCTGATCTCTCAGACCGATTCTGGCTCTGATCTCTCAGACCGATTCTGGCTCTGATCTCTCAGACCGATTCTGGCTCTGATCTCTCAGACCGATTCTGGCTCTGACCTTTCATACTGATTCTGGCTCTGATCTCTCAGACTGATTCTGACTCTGATCTCTCATACTGAGTCTGGCTCTGATCTCTCAGACCGATTCTGGCTCTGACCTCTCATACTGATTCTGGCTCTGACCTCTCATACTGATTCTGGCTCTGACCTTTCATACTGATTCTGGCTCTGATCTCTCATACTGATTCTGGCTCTAATCTCTCAGACCGATTCTGGCTCTGATCTCTCAGACCGATTCTGGCTCTGATCTCTCAGACCGATTCTGGCTCTGATCTCTCAGACCGATTCTGGCTCTGAACTCTCAGACCGAATCTGGCTCTGATCTCTCAGACCGATTCTGGCTCTGACCTCTCAGCCCGATTCTGGCTCTGACCTCTCAGACCGATTCTGGCTCTGACCTCTCTGACCGATTCTGGCTCTGACCTCTCAGACCGATTCTGGCTCTGATTTGTCAGACTGATTCTGGCTCTGACCTTTCATACTGATTCTGGCTCTGACCTCTCATACTGATTCTGGCTCTGATCTCTCATACTGATTCTGGCTCTGATCTCTCAGACCGATTCTGGCTCTGATCTCTCAGACCGATTCTGGCTCTGATCTCTCAGACCGATTCTGGCTCTGATCTCTCAGACCGATTCTGGCTCTGATCTCTCAGACCGATTCTGGCTCTGATCTCTCAGACCGATTCTGGCTCTGACCTCTCAGACCGATTCTGGCTCTGACCTTTCATACTGATTCTGGCTCTGATCTCTCAGACTGATTCTGACTCTGATCTCTCATACAGATTCTGGCTCTGATCTCTCAGACCGATTCTGGCTTTGATCTCTCAGACCGATTCTGGCTCTGACCTCTCAGACCGATTCTGGCTCTGACCTTTCATACTGATTCTGGCTCTGATCTCTCAGACTGATTCTGACTCTAATCTCTCAGACTGATTCTGGCTCTGATCTCTCAGACCGATTCTGGCTCTGACCTCTCAGACCGATTCTGGCTCTGACCTTTAATACTGCTTCTGGTTCCGTCCTCTCAGACTGATTCTGCCTCTGACCTCTCATACTGCTTCTGGCTCTGATCTCTGACTGATTCTGACTCTGATCTCTCATACTAATTCTGGCTCTGATCTCTCAGACCGTTTCTGGCTCTGACCTTTCATACTGATTCTGGCTCTGATCTCTCAGACTGATTCTGACTCTGATCTCTCAGAATGATTCTGGCTCTGATCTCTCGGACTGATTCTGACTCTGATCTCTCAGACTGATTCTGACTCTGATCTCTCAGACCGATTCTGGCTCTGATCTCTCAGACCGATTCTGTCTCTGACCTCTCAGACCGATTCTGGCTCTGACCTCTCATACTGATTCTGGCTCTGATCTCTCACACCGATTCTGGCTCTGACCTCTCAGACTGATTCTAGCTCTGATCTCTCAGACCGATTCTGGCTCTGACCTTTCATACTGATTCTGGCTCTGATCTCTCAGACCGATTCTGGCTCTGATCTCTCAGACCGATTCTGGCTCTGATCTCTCACACCGATTCTGGCTCTGACCTCTCAGACTGATTCTGGCTCTGACCTTTCAGACTGCTTCTGGTTCTGACATCTCATACTTCTTCTGGCTCTGACCTCTCTGACCGATTCTGGCTCTGACCTCTCAGACTGATTCTGGCTCTGATCTCTCAGACTGATTCTGGCTCTGATCTCTCAGACCGATTCTGGCTCTGATCTCTCAGACCGATTCTGGCTCTGACCTTTCATACTGATTCTGGCTCTGATCTCTCAGATCGATTCTGGCTCTGATCTCTCAGACCGATTCTGGCTCTGATCTCTCAGACCGATTCTGGCTCTGACCTTTCATACTGATTCTGGCTCTGATCTCTCAGACCGATTCTGGATCTGACCTTTCATACTGATTCTGGCTCTGACCTTTCATACTGATTCTGGCTCTGATCTCTCATACTGATTCTGGCTCTGATCTCTCAGACCGATTTTGGCTCTGATCTCTCAGACCGATTCTGGCTCTGATCTCTCAGACCGATTCTGGCTCTGATCTCTCAGACCGATTCTGGCTCTGATCTCTCAGACCGATTCTGGCTCTGATCTCTCAACCGATTCTGGCTCTGACCTTTCATACTGATTCTGGCTCTGATCTCTCAGACTGATTCTGACTCTGATCTCTCATACTGAGTCTGGCTCTGATCTCTCAGACCGATTCTGGCTCTGACCTCTCATACTGATTCTGGCTCTGACCTCTCATACTGATTCTGGCTCTGATCTCTCAGACCGATTCTGGCTCTGACCTCTCAGACCGTTTCTGGCTCTGATCTCTCAGACTGATTCTGACTCTGATCTCTCATACTGATTCTGGCTCTGATCTCTCAGACCGATTCTGGCTCTGATCTCTCAGACCGATTCTGGCTCTGACCTCTCAGACCGATTCTGGCTCTGACCTTTCATACTCATTCTGGCTCTGATCTCTCAGACCGATTCTGGCTCTGATCTCTCAGACCGATTGTGGCTCTGACCTCTCAGACCGATTCTGGCTCTGACCTCTCAGACTGATTCTGGCTCTGACCTCTCAGACTGATCTTGGCTTTGACCTCTCAGACTGATTCCGGCTCTGACCTCTCATACTGATTCTGGCTCTGATCTCTCAGACTGATTCTGACTCTGATCTCTCAGACCGATTCTGGCTCTGATCTCTCAAACCGATTCTGGCTCTGACCTCTCAGACCGATTCTGGCTCTGACCTCTCATACTGATTCTGGCTCTGATCTCTCAGACCGATTCTGGCTCTGACCTCTCAGACCGATTCTGGCTCTGAAGTTTCATACTGCTTCTGGTTCTGTCCTCTCAGACTGATTCTGCCTCTGACCTCTCATACTGCTTCTGGCTCTGACCTTTCATACTGCTTCTGGCTCTGACCTCTTAGACCGATTCTGGCTCTGATCTTTCATACTGCTTCTGGTTCTGTCCTCTCAGACCGATTCTGGCTCTGACCTCTCAGACCGATTCTGGCTCTGATCTTTCATACTGCTTCTGGTTCTGTCCTCTCAGACTTATTCTGGCTCTGTCCTCTCATACTGTTTCTGGCTCTGACCTCTCAGACTGCTTCTGGCTCTGACATCTCATACTTCTTCTGGCTCTGACCTCTCAGACTGATTCTGGCTCTGACCTCTCAGACTGATTCTGGCTCTGACCTCTCAGTCTGATTCCGGCTCTGACCTCTCATACTGATTCTGGCTCTGACGTCTCATACTGATTCTGGCTCTGACGTCTCATACTGATTCTGGCTCTGACGTCTCATACTGATTCCGGTTCGGACCTCTCAGTCTGATTCCGGATCTGACCTCTCAGTCTGATTCCAGCTCTGACCTCTCATATTGATTCCAGCTCTGACCTCTCAGACCGATTCTGGCTCTGATCTCTCAGACCGATTCTGGCTCTGATCTCTCAGACCGATTCTGGCTCTGACCTCTCAGACCGATTCTGGCTCTGACCTCTCAGACCGATTCTGGCTCTGACCTCTGATACCGATTCTGGCTCTGATCTCTCAGACCGATTCTGGCTCTGACCTCTCAGACCGATTCTGTCTCTGACCTTTCATACTGCTTCTGGTTCTGTCCTCTCAGACTGATTCTGCCTCTGACCTCTCATACTGCTTCTGGCTCTGATCTCTGACTGATTCTGACTCTGATCTCTCATACTAATTCTGGCTCTGATCTCTCAGACCGTTTCTGGCTTTGACCTTTCATACTGATTCTGGCTCTGATCTCTCAGACTGATTCTGGCTCTGACCTCTCAGACCGATTCTGGCTCTGATCTCTCAGACCGATTCTGGCTCTGATCTCTCAGACCGATTCTGGCTCTGATCTCTCAGACCGATTCTGGCTCTGACCTTTCATACTGATTCTGGCTCTGATCTCTCAGACTGATTCTGACTCTGATCTCTCATACTGAGTCTGGCTCTGATCTCTCAGACCGATTCTGGCTCTGACCTCTCATACTGATTCTGGCTCTGACCTCTCATACTGATTCTGGCTCTGATCTCTCAGACCGATTCTGGCTCTGACCTCTCAGACCGATTCTGGCTCTGATCTCTCAGACCGATTCTGGCTCTGATCTCTCAGACCGATTCTGGCTCTGACCTCTCAGACCAATTCTGGCTCTGACCTTTCATACTCATTCTGGCTCTGATCTCTCAGACTGATTCTGACTCTGATCTCTCATACTGACTCTGGCTCTGATCTCTCAGACCGATTCTGGCTCTGATCTCTCAGACCGATTGTGGCTCTGACCTCTCAGACCGATTCTGGCTCTGACCTCTCAGACTGATTCTGGCTCTGACCTCTCAGACTGATCCTGGCTTTGACCTCTCAGACTGATTCCGGCTCTGACCTCTCATACTGATTCTGGCTCTGATCTCTCAGACTGATTCTGACTCTGATCTCTCAGACCGATTCTGGCTCTGATCTCTCAAACCGATTCTGGCTCTGACCTCTCAGACCGATTCTGGCTCTGACCTCTCATACTGATTCTGGCTCTGATCTCTCAGACCGATTCTGGCTCTGACCTCTCAGACCGATTCTGGCTCTGAACTTTCATACTGCTTCTGGTTCTGTCCTCTCAGACTGATTCTGCCTCTGACCTCTCATACTGCTTCTGGCTCTGACCTTTCATACTGCTTCTGGCTCTGACCTCTTAGACCGATTCTGGCTCTGATCTTTCATACTGCTTCTGGTTCTGTCCTCTCAGACCGATTCTGGCTCTGACCTCTCAGACCGATTCTGGCTCTGATCTTTCATACTGCTTCTGGTTCTGTCCTCTCAGACTGATTCTGGCTCTGTCCTCTGATACTGTTTCTGGCTCTGACCTCTCAGACTGCTTCTGGCTCTGACATCTCATACTTCTTCTGGCTCTGACCTCTCAGACTGATTCTGGCTCTGACCTCTCAGACTGATTCTGGCTCTGACCTCTCAGTCTGATTCCGGCTCTGACCTCTCATACTGATTCTGGCTCTGACGTCTCATACTGATTCTGGCTCTGACGTCTCATACTGATTCTGGCTCTGACGTCTCATACTGATTCTGGCTCTGACGTCTCATACTGATTCCGGTTCGGACCTCTCAGTCTGATTCCGGATCTGACCTCTCAGTCTGATTCCGGCTCTGACCTCTCATATTGATTCCAGCTCTGACCTCTCAGACCGATTCTGGCTCTGATCTCTCAGACCGATTCTGGCTCTGATCTCTCAGACCGATTCTGGCTCTGACCTCTCAGACCGATTCTGGCTCTGACCTCTCAGACCGATTCTGGCTCTGACCTCTGATACCGATTCTGGCTCTGATCTCTCAGACCGATTCTGGCTCTGACCTCTCAGACCGATTCTGTCTCTGACCTTTCATACTGCTTCTGGTTCTGTCCTCTCAGACTGATTCTGCCTCTGACCTCTCATACTGCTTCTGGCTCTGATCTCTGACTGATTCTGACTCTGATCTCTCATACTAATTCTGGCTCTGATCTCTCAGACCGTTTCTGGCTTTGACCTTTCATACTGATTCTGGCTCTGATCTCTCAGACTGATTCTGACTCTGATCTCTCAGAATGATTCTGGCTCTGACCTCTCAGACTGATTCTGACTCTGATCTCTCAGACCGATTCTGACTCTGATCTCTCAGACCGATTCTGGCTCTGATCTCTCAGACCGATTCTGGCTCTGATCTCTCAGACCGATTCTGGCTCTGACCTCTCAGACCGATTCTGGCTCTGACCTCTCATACTGATTCTGGCTCTGATCTCTCACACCAATTCTGGCTCTGATCTCTCAGACCGATTCTGGCTCTGACCTTTCATACTGATTCTGGCTCTGACCTCTCAGACTGATTCTGGCTCTGACCTCTCAGACTGATTCTGGCTCTGACCTCTCATACTGATTCTGGCTCTGATCTCTCAGACCGATTCTGGCTCTGACCTCTCAGACCGATTCTGGCTCTGACGTCTCATACTGATTCTGGCTCTGATCTCTCAGACCGATTCTGGCTCTGACCTCTCAGACCAATTCTGGCTCTGACCTTTCATATTCATTCTGGCTCTGATCTCTCAGACTGATTCTGACTCTGATCTCTCATACTGACTCTGGCTCTGATCTCTCAGACCGATTCTGGCTCTGATCTCTCAGACTGATTCTGACTCTGATCTCTCATACTGATTCTGGCTCTGATCTCTCAGACCGATTCTGGCTCTAATCTCTCAGACCGATTCTGGCTCTGACCTCTCAGACCGATTCTGGCTCTGACCTTTCATACTCATTCTGGCTCTGATCTCTCAGACCGATTCTGGCTCTGATCTCTCAGACCGATTGTGGCTCTGACCTCTCAGACCGATTCTGGCTCTGACCTCTCAGACTGATTCTGGCTCTGACCTCTCCGACTGATCCTGGCTTTGACCTCTCAGACTGATTCCGGCTCTGACCTCTCATACTGATTCTGGCTCTGATCTCTCAGACTGATTCTGACTCTGATCTCTCAGACCGATTCTGGCTCTGATCTCTCAAACCGATTCTGGCTCTGACCTCTCAGACCGATTCTGGCTCTGACCTCTCATACTGATTCTGGCTCTGATCTCTCAGACCGATTCTGGCTCTGACCTCTCAGACCGATTCTGGCTCTGAACTTTCATACTGCTTCTGGTTCTGTCCTCTCAGACTGATTCTGCCTCTGACCTCTCATACTGCTTCTGGCTCTGACCTTTCATACTGCTTCTGGCTCTGACCTCTTAGACCGATTCTGGCTCTGATCTTTCATACTGCTTCTGGTTCTGTCCTCTCAGACCGATTCTGGCTCTGACCTCTCAGACCGATTCTGGCTCTGATCTTTCATACTGCTTCTGGTTCTGTCCTCTCAGACTTATTCTGGCTCTGTCCTCTCATACTGTTTCTGGCTCTGACCTCTCAGACTGCTTCTGGCTCTGACATCTCATACTTCTTCTGGCTCTGACCTCTCAGACTGATTCTGGCTCTGACCTCTCAGACTGATTCTGGCTCTGACCTCTCAGTCTGATTCCGGCTCTGACCTCTCATACTGATTCTGGCTCTGACGTCTCATACTGATTCTGGCTCTGACGTCTCATACTGATTCTGGCTCTGACGTCTCATACTGATTCCGGTTCGGACCTCTCAGTCTGATTCCGGATCTGACCTCTCAGTCTGATTCCAGCTCTGACCTCTCATATTGATTCCAGCTCTGACCTCTCAGACCGATTCTGGCTCTGATCTCTCAGACCGATTCTGGCTCTGATCTCTCAGACCGATTCTGGCTCTGACCTCTCAGACCGATTCTGGCTCTGACCTCTCAGACCGATTCTGGCTCTGACCTCTGATACCGATTCTGGCTCTGATCTCTCAGACCGATTCTGGCTCTGACCTCTCAGACCGATTCTGTCTCTGACCTTTCATACTGCTTCTGGTTCTGTCCTCTCAGACTGATTCTGCCTCTGACCTCTCATACTGCTTCTGGCTCTGATCTCTGACTGATTCTGACTCTGATCTCTCATACTAATTCTGGCTCTGATCTCTCAGACCGTTTCTGGCTTTGACCTTTCATACTGATTCTGGCTCTGATCTCTCAGACTGATTCTGGCTCTGATCTCTCAGACTGATTCTGACTCTGATCTCTCAGACTGATTCTGACTCTGATCTCTCAGACCGATTCTGGCTCTGATCTCTCAGACTGATTCTGACTCTGATCTCTCAGACCGATTCTGGCTCTGATCTCTCAGACCGATTCTGGCTCTGATCTCTCAGACCGATTCTGGCTCTGACCTTTCATACTGATTCTGGCTCTGACCTCTCAGACTGATTCTGGCTCTGACCTCTCAGACTGATTCTGGCTCTGACCTCTCAAACTGATACTGGCTCTGACGTCTCTTACTGATTCTGGCTCTGACGTCTCATACTGATTCTGGCTCTGACGTCTCATACTGATTCTGGCTCTGACGTCTCATACTGATTCTGGCTCTGACGTCTCATACTGATTCCGGTTCGGACCTCTCAGTCTGATTCCGGCTCTGACCTCTCAGTCTGATTCCGGCTCTGACCTCTCATATTGATTCCAGCTCTGACCTCTCATACTGATTTTGGCTCTGACCTCATACTAATTCTGCCTCTGATCTCTCAGACCGATTCTGGCTCTGATCTCTCAGACCGATTCTGGCTCTGATCTCTCAGACCGATTCTGGCTCTGATCTCTCAGACCAATTCTGGCTCTGACCTTTCATACTGATTCTGGCTCTGATCTCTCAGACCGATTCTGGCTCTGATCTCTCAGACCGATTCTGGCTCTGACCTTTCATACTGATTCTGGCTCTGACCTCTCAGACTGATTCTGGCTCTGACCTCTCAGACTGATTCTGCCTCTGACCTCTCAAACTGATACTGGCTCTGACGTCTCTTACTGATTCTGGCTCTGACGTCTCATACTGATTCTGGCTCTGACGTCTCATACTGATTCTGGCTCTGACGTCTTATACTGATTCTGGCTCTGACGTCTCATACTGATTCCGGTTCGGACCTCTCAGTCTGATTCCGGCTCTGACCTCTCAGTCTGATTCCGGCTCTGACCTCTCATATTGATTAAAGCTCTGACCTCTCATACTGATTCTGGCTCTGACCTCTCAGACCGATTCTGCCTCTGATCTCTCAGACCGATTCTGGCTCTGATCTCTCAGACCGATTCTGGCTCTGATCTCTCAGACCGATTCTGGTTCTGACCTCTCAGACCGATTCTGGCTCTGACCTCTCAGACCGATTCTGGCTCTGACCTCTGATACCGATTCTGGCTCTGTTCTCTCAGACCGATTCTGGCACTGACCTCTCAGACCGATTCTGTCTCTGACCTTTCATACTGCTTCTGGTTCCGTCCTCTCAGACTGATTCTGCCTCTGACCTCTCATACTGCTTCTGGCTCTGATCTCTGACTGATTCTGACTCTGATTTTTCATACTAATTCTGGCTCTGATCTCTCAGACCGTTTCTGGCTTTGATCTTTCATACTGATTCTGGCTCTGATCTCTCAGACTGATTCTGACTCTGATCTCTCAGAATGATTCTGGCTCTGATCTCTCAGACCGATTCTGGCTCTGACCTTTCATACTGATTCTGGCTCTGACCTTTCATACTGATTCTGGCTCTGATCTCTCATACTGATTCTGGCTCTGATCTCTCAGACCGATTTTGGCTCTGATCTCTCAGACCGATTCTGGCTCTGACCTTTCATACTGATTCTGGCTCTGATCTCTCAGACTGATTCTGACTCTGATCTCTCATACTGAGTCTGGTTCTGATCTCTCAGACCGATTCTGGCTCTGACCTCTCATACTGATTCTGGCTCTGACCTCTCATACTGATTCCGGCTCTGATCTCTCAGACCGATTCTGGCTCTGACCTCTCAGACCGATTCTGGCTCTGATCTCTCAGACCGATTCTGGCTCTGATCTCTCAGACCGATTCTGGCTCTGATCTCTCAGACCGATTCTGGCTCTTACCTTTCATACTGATTCTGGCTCTGATCTCTCAGACTGATTCTGACTCTGATCTCTCATACTGAGTCTGGCTCTGATCTCTCAGACCGATTCTGGCTCTGACCTCTCATACTGATTCTGGCTCTGACCTCTCATACTGATTCTGGCTCTGATCTCTCAGACCGATTCTGGCTCTGACCTCTCAGACCGATTCTGGCTCTGATCTCTCAGACCGATTCTGGCTCTGATCTCTCAGACCGATTCTGGCTCTGACCTCTCAGACCAATTCTGGCTCTGACCTTTCATACTCATTCTGGCTCTGATCTCTCAGACTGATTCTGACTCTGATCTCTCATACTGACTCTGGCTCTGATCTCTCAGACCGATTCTGGCTCTGATCTCTCAGACCGATTGTGGCTCTGACCTCTCAGACCGATTCTGGCTCTGACCTCTCAGACTGATTCTGGCTCTGACCTCTCAGACTGATCCTGGCTTTGACCTCTCAGACTGATTCCGGCTCTGACCTCTCATACTGATTCTGGCTCTGATCTCTCAAACCGATTCTGGCTCTGACCTCTCAGACCGATTCTGGCTCTGACCTCTCATACTGATTCTGGCTCTGATCTCTCAGACCGATTCTGGCTCTGACCTCTCAGACCGATTCTGGCTCTGAACTTTCATACTGCTTCTGGTTCTGTCCTCTCAGACTGATTCTGCCTCTGACCTCTCATACTGCTTCTGGCTCTGACCTTTCATACTGCTTCTGGCTCTGACCTCTTAGACCGATTCTGGCTCTGATCTTTCATACTGCTTCTGGTTCTGTCCTCTCAGACCGATTCTGGCTCTGACCTCTCAGACCGATTCTGGCTCTGATCTTTCATACTGCTTCTGGTTCTGTCCTCTCAGACTGATTCTGGCTCTGTCCTCTCATACTGTTTCTGGCTCTGACCTCTCAGACTGCTTCTGGCTCTGACATCTCATACTTCTTCTGGCTCTGACCTCTCAGACTGATTCTGGCTCTGACCTCTCAGACTGATTCTGGCTCTGACCTCTCAGTCTGATTCCGGCTCTGACCTCTCATACTGATTCTGGCTCTGACGTCTCATACTGATTCTGGCTCTGACGTCTCATACTGATTCTGGCTCTGACGTCTCATACTGATTCTGGCTCTGACGTCTCATACTGATTCCGGTTCGGACCTCTCAGTCTGATTCCGGATCTGACCTCTCAGTCTGATTCCGGCTCTGACCTCTCATATTGATTCCAGCTCTGACCTCTCAGACCGATTCTGGCTCTGATCTCTCAGACCGATTCTGGCTCTGATCTCTCAGACCGATTCTGGCTCTGACCTCTCAGACCGATTCTGGCTCTGACCTCTCAGACCGATTCTGGCTCTGACCTCTGATACCGATTCTGGCTCTGATCTCTCAGACCGATTCTGGCTCTGACCTCTCAGACCGATTCTGTCTCTGACCTTTCATACTGCTTCTGGTTCTGTCCTCTCAGACTGATTCTGCCTCTGACCTCTCATACTGCTTCTGGCTCTGATCTCTGACTGATTCTGACTCTGATCTCTCATACTAATTCTGGCTCTGATCTCTCAGACCGTTTCTGGCTTTGACCTTTCATACTGATTCTGGCTCTGATCTCTCAGACTGATTCTGACTCTGATCTCTCAGAATGATTCTGGCTCTGACCTCTCAGACTGATTCTGACTCTGATCTCTCAGACCGATTCTGACTCTGATCTCTCAGACCGATTCTGGCTCTGATCTCTCAGACCGATTCTGGCTCTGATCTCTCAGACCGATTCTGGCTCTGACCTCTCAGACCGATTCTGGCTCTGACCTCTCATACTGATTCTGGCTCTGATCTCTCACACCAATTCTGGCTCTGATCTCTCAGACCGATTCTGGCTCTGACCTTTCATACTGATTCTGGCTCTGACCTCTCAGACTGATTCTGGCTCTGACCTCTCAGACTGATTCTGGCTCTGACCTCTCAAACTGATACTGGCTCTGACGTCTCTTACTGATTCTGGCTCTGACGTCTCATACTGATTCTGGCTCTGACGTCTCATACTGATTCTGGCTCTGACGTCTCATACTGATTCTGGCTCTGACGTCTCATACTGATTCCGGTTCGGACCTCTCAGTCTGATTCCGGCTCTGACCTCTCAGTCTGATTCCGGCTCTGACCTCTCATATTGATTCCAGCTCTGACCTCTCATACTGATTTTGGCTCTGACCTCATACTAATTCTGCCTCTGATCTCTCAGACCGATTCTGGCTCTGATCTCTCAGACCGATTCTGGCTCTGATCTCTCAGACCGATTCTGGCTCTGATCTCTCAGACCAATTCTGGCTCTGACCTTTCATACTGATTCTGGCTCTGATCTCTCAGACCGATTCTGGCTCTGATCTCTCAGACCGATTCTGGCTCTGACCTTTCATACTGATTCTGGCTCTGACCTCTCAGACTGATTCTGGCTCTGACCTCTCAGACTGATTCTGCCTCTGACCTCTCAAACTGATACTGGCTCTGACGTCTCTTACTGATTCTGGCTCTGACGTCTCATACTGATTCTGGCTCTGACGTCTCATACTGATTCTGGCTCTGACGTCTTATACTGATTCTGGCTCTGACGTCTCATACTGATTCCGGTTCGGACCTCTCAGTCTGATTCCGGCTCTGACCTCTCAGTCTGATTCCGGCTCTGACCTCTCATATTGATTAAAGCTCTGACCTCTCATACTGATTCTGGCTCTGACCTCTCAGACCGATTCTGCCTCTGATCTCTCAGACCGATTCTGGCTCTGATCTCTCAGACCGATTCTGGCTCTGATCTCTCAGACCGATTCTGGTTCTGACCTCTCAGACCGATTCTGGCTCTGACCTCTCAGACCGATTCTGGCTCTGACCTCTGATACCGATTCTGGCTCTGTTCTCTCAGACCGATTCTGGCACTGACCTCTCAGACCGATTCTGTCTCTGACCTTTCATACTGCTTCTGGTTCCGTCCTCTCAGACTGATTCTGCCTCTGACCTCTCATACTGCTTCTGGCTCTGATCTCTGACTGATTCTGACTCTGATTTTTCATACTAATTCTGGCTCTGATCTCTCAGACCGTTTCTGGCTTTGATCTTTCATACTGATTCTGGCTCTGATCTCTCAGACTGATTCTGACTCTGATCTCTCAGAATGATTCTGGCTCTGATCTCTCAGACCGATTCTGGCTCTGACCTTTCATACTGATTCTGGCTCTGACCTTTCATACTGATTCTGGCTCTGATCTCTCATACTGATTCTGGCTCTGATCTCTCAGACCGATTTTGGCTCTGATCTCTCAGACCGATTCTGGCTCTGACCTTTCATACTGATTCTGGCTCTGATCTCTCAGACTGATTCTGACTCTGATCTCTCATACTGAGTCTGGTTCTGATCTCTCAGACCGATTCTGGCTCTGACCTCTCATACTGATTCTGGCTCTGACCTCTCATACTGATTCCGGCTCTGATCTCTCAGACCGATTCTGGCTCTGACCTCTCAGACCGATTCTGGCTCTGATCTCTCAGACCGATTCTGGCTCTGATCTCTCAGACCGATTCTGGCTCTGATCTCTCAGACCGATTCTGGCTCTTACCTTTCATACTGATTCTGGCTCTGATCTCTCAGACTGATTCTGACTCTGATCTCTCATACTGAGTCTGGCTCTGATCTCTCAGACCGATTCTGGCTCTGACCTCTCATACTGATTCTGGCTCTGACCTCTCATACTGATTCTGGCTCTGATCTCTCAGACCGATTCTGGCTCTGACCTCTCAGACCGATTCTGGCTCTGATCTCTCAGACCGATTCTGGCTCTGATCTCTCAGACCGATTCTGGCTCTGACCTCTCAGACCAATTCTGGCTCTGACCTTTCATACTCATTCTGGCTCTGATCTCTCAGACTGATTCTGACTCTGATCTCTCATACTGACTCTGGCTCTGATCTCTCAGACCGATTCTGGCTCTGATCTCTCAGACCGATTGTGGCTCTGACCTCTCAGACCGATTCTGGCTCTGACCTCTCAGACTGATTCTGGCTCTGACCTCTCAGACTGATCCTGGCTTTGACCTCTCAGACTGATTCCGGCTCTGACCTCTCATACTGATTCTGGCTCTGATCTCTCAAACCGATTCTGGCTCTGACCTCTCAGACCGATTCTGGCTCTGACCTCTCATACTGATTCTGGCTCTGATCTCTCAGACCGATTCTGGCTCTGACCTCTCAGACCGATTCTGGCTCTGAACTTTCATACTGCTTCTGGTTCTGTCCTCTCAGACTGATTCTGCCTCTGACCTCTCATACTGCTTCTGGCTCTGACCTTTCATACTGCTTCTGGCTCTGACCTCTTAGACCGATTCTGGCTCTGATCTTTCATACTGCTTCTGGTTCTGTCCTCTCAGACCGATTCTGGCTCTGACCTCTCAGACCGATTCTGGCTCTGATCTTTCATACTGCTTCTGGTTCTGTCCTCTCAGACTGATTCTGGCTCTGTCCTCTCATACTGTTTCTGGCTCTGACCTCTCAGACTGCTTCTGGCTCTGACATCTCATACTTCTTCTGGCTCTGACCTCTCAGACTGATTCTGGCTCTGACCTCTCAGACTGATTCTGGCTCTGACCTCTCAGTCTGATTCCGGCTCTGACCTCTCATACTGATTCTGGCTCTGACGTCTCATACTGATTCTGGCTCTGATCTCTCACACCGATTCTGGCTCTGACCTCTCAGACTGATTCTAGCTCTGATCTCTCAGACCGATTCTGGCTCTGACCTTTCATACTGATTCTGGCTCTGATCTCTCAGACCGATTCTGGCTCTGATCTCTCAGACCGATTCTGGCTCTGATCTCTCACACCGATTCTGGCTCTGACCTCTCAGACTGATTCTGGCTCTGACCTTTCAGACTGCTTCTGGTTCTGACATCTCATACTTCTTCTGGCTCTGACCTCTCTGACCGATTCTGGCTCTGACCTCTCAGACTGATTCTGGCTCTGATCTCTCAGACTGATTCTGGCTCTGATCTCTCAGACCGATTCTGGCTCTGATCTCTCAGACCGATTCTGGCTCTGACCTTTCATACTGATTCTGGCTCTGATCTCTCAGATCGATTCTGGCTCTGATCTCTCAGACCGATTCTGGCTCTGATCTCTCAGACCGATTCTGGCTCTGACCTTTCATACTGATTCTGGCTCTGATCTCTCAGACCGATTCTGGATCTGACCTTTCATACTGATTCTGGCTCTGACCTTTCATACTGATTCTGGCTCTGATCTCTCATACTGATTCTGGCTCTGATCTCTCAGACCGATTTTGGCTCTGATCTCTCAGACCGATTCTGGCTCTGATCTCTCAGACCGATTCTGGCTCTGATCTCTCAGACCGATTCTGGCTCTGATCTCTCAGACCGATTCTGGCTCTGATCTCTCAACCGATTCTGGCTCTGACCTTTCATACTGATTCTGGCTCTGATCTCTCAGACTGATTCTGACTCTGATCTCTCATACTGAGTCTGGCTCTGATCTCTCAGACCGATTCTGGCTCTGACCTCTCATACTGATTCTGGCTCTGACCTCTCATACTGATTCTGGCTCTGATCTCTCAGACCGATTCTGGCTCTGACCTCTCAGACCGTTTCTGGCTCTGATCTCTCAGACTGATTCTGACTCTGATCTCTCATACTGATTCTGGCTCTGATCTCTCAGACCGATTCTGGCTCTGATCTCTCAGACCGATTCTGGCTCTGACCTCTCAGACCGATTCTGGCTCTGACCTTTCATACTCATTCTGGCTCTGATCTCTCAGACCGATTCTGGCTCTGATCTCTCAGACCGATTGTGGCTCTGACCTCTCAGACCGATTCTGGCTCTGACCTCTCAGACTGATTCTGGCTCTGACCTCTCAGACTGATCTTGGCTTTGACCTCTCAGACTGATTCCGGCTCTGACCTCTCATACTGATTCTGGCTCTGATCTCTCAGACTGATTCTGACTCTGATCTCTCAGACCGATTCTGGCTCTGATCTCTCAAACCGATTCTGGCTCTGACCTCTCAGACCGATTCTGGCTCTGACCTCTCATACTGATTCTGGCTCTGATCTCTCAGACCGATTCTGGCTCTGACCTCTCAGACCGATTCTGGCTCTGAAGTTTCATACTGCTTCTGGTTCTGTCCTCTCAGACTGATTCTGCCTCTGACCTCTCATACTGCTTCTGGCTCTGACCTTTCATACTGCTTCTGGCTCTGACCTCTTAGACCGATTCTGGCTCTGATCTTTCATACTGCTTCTGGTTCTGTCCTCTCAGACCGATTCTGGCTCTGACCTCTCAGACCGATTCTGGCTCTGATCTTTCATACTGCTTCTGGTTCTGTCCTCTCAGACTTATTCTGGCTCTGTCCTCTCATACTGTTTCTGGCTCTGACCTCTCAGACTGCTTCTGGCTCTGACATCTCATACTTCTTCTGGCTCTGACCTCTCAGACTGATTCTGGCTCTGACCTCTCAGACTGATTCTGGCTCTGACCTCTCAGTCTGATTCCGGCTCTGACCTCTCATACTGATTCTGGCTCTGACGTCTCATACTGATTCTGGCTCTGACGTCTCATACTGATTCTGGCTCTGACGTCTCATACTGATTCCGGTTCGGACCTCTCAGTCTGATTCCGGATCTGACCTCTCAGTCTGATTCCAGCTCTGACCTCTCATATTGATTCCAGCTCTGACCTCTCAGACCGATTCTGGCTCTGATCTCTCAGACCGATTCTGGCTCTGATCTCTCAGACCGATTCTGGCTCTGACCTCTCAGACCGATTCTGGCTCTGACCTCTCAGACCGATTCTGGCTCTGACCTCTGATACCGATTCTGGCTCTGATCTCTCAGACCGATTCTGGCTCTGACCTCTCAGACCGATTCTGTCTCTGACCTTTCATACTGCTTCTGGTTCTGTCCTCTCAGACTGATTCTGCCTCTGACCTCTCATACTGCTTCTGGCTCTGATCTCTGACTGATTCTGACTCTGATCTCTCATACTAATTCTGGCTCTGATCTCTCAGACCGTTTCTGGCTTTGACCTTTCATACTGATTCTGGCTCTGATCTCTCAGACTGATTCTGGCTCTGACCTCTCAGACCGATTCTGGCTCTGATCTCTCAGACCGATTCTGGCTCTGATCTCTCAGACCGATTCTGGCTCTGATCTCTCAGACCGATTCTGGCTCTGACCTTTCATACTGATTCTGGCTCTGATCTCTCAGACTGATTCTGACTCTGATCTCTCATACTGAGTCTGGCTCTGATCTCTCAGACCGATTCTGGCTCTGACCTCTCATACTGATTCTGGCTCTGACCTCTCATACTGATTCTGGCTCTGATCTCTCAGACCGATTCTGGCTCTGACCTCTCAGACCGATTCTGGCTCTGATCTCTCAGACCGATTCTGGCTCTGATCTCTCAGACCGATTCTGGCTCTGACCTCTCAGACCAATTCTGGCTCTGACCTTTCATACTCATTCTGGCTCTGATCTCTCAGACTGATTCTGACTCTGATCTCTCATACTGACTCTGGCTCTGATCTCTCAGACCGATTCTGGCTCTGATCTCTCAGACCGATTGTGGCTCTGACCTCTCAGACCGATTCTGGCTCTGACCTCTCAGACTGATTCTGGCTCTGACCTCTCAGACTGATCCTGGCTTTGACCTCTCAGACTGATTCCGGCTCTGACCTCTCATACTGATTCTGGCTCTGATCTCTCAGACTGATTCTGACTCTGATCTCTCAGACCGATTCTGGCTCTGATCTCTCAAACCGATTCTGGCTCTGACCTCTCAGACCGATTCTGGCTCTGACCTCTCATACTGATTCTGGCTCTGATCTCTCAGACCGATTCTGGCTCTGACCTCTCAGACCGATTCTGGCTCTGAACTTTCATACTGCTTCTGGTTCTGTCCTCTCAGACTGATTCTGCCTTCTGACCTCTCTCATACTGCTTCTGGCTCTGACCTTTCATACTGCTTCTGGCTCTGACCTCTTAGACCGATTCTGGCTCTGATCTTTCATACTGCTTCTGGTTCTGTCCCTCTCAGACCGATTCTGGCTCTGACCTCTCAGACCGATTCTGGCTCTGATCTTTCATACTGCTTCTGGTTCTGTCCTCTCAGACTGATTCTGGCTCTGTCCTCTGATACTGTTTCTGGCTCTGACCTCTCAGACTGCTTCTGGCTCTGACATCTCATACTTCTTCTGGCTCTGACCTCTCAGACTGATTCTGGCTCTGACCTCTCAGACTGATTCTGGCTCTGACCTCTCAGTCTGATTCCGGCTCTGACCTCTCATACTGATTCTGGCTCTGACGTCTCATACTGATTCTGGCTCTGACGTCTCATACTGATTCTGGCTCTGACGTCTCATACTGATTCTGGCTCTGACGTCTCATACTGATTCCGGTTCGGACCTCTCAGTCTGATTCCGGATCTGACCTCTCAGTCTGATTCCGGCTCTGACCTCTCATATTGATTCCAGCTCTGACCTCTCAGACCGATTCTGGCTCTGATCTCTCAGACCGATTCTGGCTCTGATCTCTCAGACCGATTCTGGCTCTGACCTCTCAGACCGATTCTGGCTCTGACCTCTCAGACCGATTCTGGCTCTGACCTCTGATACCGATTCTGGCTCTGATCTCTCAGACCGATTCTGGCTCTGACCTCTCAGACCGATTCTGTCTCTGACCTTTCATACTGCTTCTGGTTCTGTCCTCTCAGACTGATTCTGCCTCTGACCTCTCATACTGCTTCTGGCTCTGATCTCTGACTGATTCTGACTCTGATCTCTCATACTAATTCTGGCTCTGATCTCTCAGACCGTTTCTGGCTTTGACCTTTCATACTGATTCTGGCTCTGATCTCTCAGACTGATTCTGACTCTGATCTCTCAGAATGATTCTGGCTCTGACCTCTCAGACTGATTCTGACTCTGATCTCTCAGACCGATTCTGACTCTGATCTCTCAGACCGATTCTGGCTCTGATCTCTCAGACCGATTCTGGCTCTGATCTCTCAGACCGATTCTGGCTCTGACCTCTCAGACCGATTCTGGCTCTGACCTCTCATACTGATTCTGGCTCTGATCTCTCACACCAATTCTGGCTCTGATCTCTCAGACCGATTCTGGCTCTGACCTTTCATACTGATTCTGGCTCTGACCTCTCAGACTGATTCTGGCTCTGACCTCTCAGACTGATTCTGGCTCTGACCTCTCATACTGATTCTGGCTCTGATCTCTCAGACCGATTCTGGCTCTGACCTCTCAGACCGATTCTGGCTCTGACGTCTCATACTGATTCTGGCTCTGATCTCTCAGACCGATTCTGGCTCTGACCTCTCAGACCAATTCTGGCTCTGACCTTTCATATTCATTCTGGCTCTGATCTCTCAGACTGATTCTGACTCTGATCTCTCATACTGACTCTGGCTCTGATCTCTCAGACCGATTCTGGCTCTGATCTCTCAGACTGATTCTGACTCTGATCTCTCATACTGATTCTGGCTCTGATCTCTCAGACCGATTCTGGCTCTGATCTCTCAGACCGATTCTGGCTCTGACCTCTCAGACCGATTCTGGCTCTGACCTTTCATACTCATTCTGGCTCTGATCTCTCAGACCGATTCTGGCTCTGATCTCTCAGACCGATTGTGGCTCTGACCTCTCAGACCGATTCTGGCTCTGACCTCTCAGACTGATTCTGGCTCTGACCTCTCCGACTGATCCTGGCTTTGACCTCTCAGACTGATTCCGGCTCTGACCTCTCATACTGATTCTGGCTCTGATCTCTCAGACTGATTCTGACTCTGATCTCTCAGACCGATTCTGGCTCTGATCTCTCAAACCGATTCTGGCTCTGACCTCTCAGACCGATTCTGGCTCTGACCTCTCATACTGATTCTGGCTCTGATCTCTCAGACCGATTCTGGCTCTGACCTCTCAGACCGATTCTGGCTCTGAACTTTCATACTGCTTCTGGTTCTGTCCTCTCAGACTGATTCTGCCTCTGACCTCTCATACTGCTTCTGGCTCTGACCTTTCATACTGCTTCTGGCTCTGACCTCTTAGACCGATTCTGGCTCTGATCTTTCATACTGCTTCTGGTTCTGTCCTCTCAGACCGATTCTGGCTCTGACCTCTCAGACCGATTCTGGCTCTGATCTTTCATACTGCTTCTGGTTCTGTCCTCTCAGACTTATTCTGGCTCTGTCCTCTCATACTGTTTCTGGCTCTGACCTCTCAGACTGCTTCTGGCTCTGACATCTCATACTTCTTCTGGCTCTGACCTCTCAGACTGATTCTGGCTCTGACCTCTCAGACTGATTCTGGCTCTGACCTCTCAGTCTGATTCCGGCTCTGACCTCTCATACTGATTCTGGCTCTGACGTCTCATACTGATTCTGGCTCTGACGTCTCATACTGATTCTGGCTCTGACGTCTCATACTGATTCTGGCTCTGACGTCTCATACTGATTCCGGTTCGGACCTCTCAGTCTGATTCCGGATCTGACCTCTCAGTCTGATTCCGGCTCTGACCTCTCATATTGATTCCAGCTCTGACCTCTCAGACCGATTCTGGCTCTGATCTCTCAGACCGATTCTGGCTCTGATCTCTCAGACCGATTCTGGCTATGACCTCTCAGACCGATTCTGGCTCTGACCTCTCAGACCGATTCTGGCTCTGACCTCTGATACCGATTCTGGCTCTGATCTCTCAGACCGATTCTGGCTCTGACCTCTCAGACCGATTCTGTCTCGGACCTTTCATACTGCTTCTGGTTCTGTCCTCTCAGACTGATTCTGCCTCTGACCTCTCATACTGCTTCTGGCTCTGATCTCTGACTGATTCTGACTCTGATCTCTCATACTAATTCTGGCTCTGATCTCTCAGACCGTTTCTGGCTTTGACCTTTCATACTGATTCTGGCTCTGATCTCTCAGACTGATTCTGACTCTGATCTCTCAGAATGATTCTGGCTCTGACCTCTCAGACCGATTCTGACTCTGATCTCTCAGACCGATTCTGACTCTGATCTCTCAGACCGATTCTGGCTCTGATCTCTCAGACCGATTCTGGCTCTGATCTCTCAGACCGATTCTGGCTCTGACCTCTCAGACCGATTCTGGCTCTGACCTCTCATACTGATTCTGGCTCTGATCTCTCACACCAATTCTGGCTCTGATCTCTCAGACCGATTCTGGCTCTGACCTTTCATACTGATTCTGGCTCTGACCTCTCAGACTGATTCTGGCTCTGACCTCTCAGACTGATTCTGGCTCTGACCTCTCAAACTGATACTGGCTCTGACGTCTCTTACTGATTCTGGCTCTGACGTCTCATACTGATTCTGGCTCTGACGTCTCATACTGATTCTGGCTCTGACGTCTCATACTGATTCTGGCTCTGACGTCTCATACTGATTCCGGTTCGGACCTCTCAGTCTGATTCCGGCTCTGACCTCTCAGTCTGATTCCGGCTCTGACCTCTCATATTGATTCCAGCTCTGACCTCTCATACTGATTCTGGCTCTGACCTCTCAGACCGATTCTGCCTCTGATCTCTCAGACCGATTCTGGCTCTGATCTCTCAGACCGATTCTGGCTCTGATCTCTCAGACCGATTCTGGTTCTGACCTCTCAGACCGATTCTGGCTCTGACCTCTCAGACCGATTCTGGCTCTGACCTCTGATACCGATTCTGGCTCTGTTCTCTCAGACCGATTCTGGCACTGACCTCTCAGACCGATTCTGTCTCTGACCTTTCATACTGCTTCTGGTTCCGTCCTCTCAGACTGATTCTGCCTCTGACCTCTCATACTGCTTCTGGCTCTGATCTCTGACTGATTCTGACTCTGATTTTTCATACTAATTCTGGCTCTGATCTCTCAGACCGTTTCTGGCTTTGATCTTTCATACTGATTCTGGCTCTGATCTCTCAGACTGATTCTGACTCTGATCTCTCAGAATGATTCTGGCTCTGATCTCTCAGACCGATTCTGGCTCTGACCTTTCATACTGATTCTGGCTCTGACCTTTCATACTGATTCTGGCTCTGATCTCTCATACTGATTCTGGCTCTGATCTCTCAGACCGATTTTGGCTCTGATCTCTCAGACCGATTCTGGCTCTGATCTCTCAGACCGATTCTGGCTCTGATCTCTCAGACCGATTCTGGCTCTGATCTCTCAGACCGATTCTGGCTCTGACCTTTCATACTGATTCTGGCTCTGATCTCTCAGACTGATTCTGACTCTGATCTCTCATACTGAGTCTGGCTCTGATCTCTCAGACCGATTCTGGCTCTGACCTCTCATACTGATTCTGGCTCTGACCTCTCATACTGATTCTGGCTCTGACCTTTCATACTGATTCTGGCTCTGATCTCTCATACTGATTCTGGCTCTGATCTCTCAGACCGATTCTGGCTCTGATCTCTCAGACCGATTCTGGCTCTGATCTCTCAGACCGATTCTGGCTCTGATCTCTCAGACCGATTCTGGCTCTGAACTCTCAGACCGAATCTGGCTCTGATCTCTCAGACCGATTCTGGCTCTGACCTCTCAGACCGATTCTGGCTCTGACCTCTCTGACCGATTCTGGCTCTGACCTCTCAGACCGATTCTGGCTCTGATTTGTCAGACTGATTCTGGCTCTGACCTTTCATACTGATTCTGGCTCTGACCTCTCATACTGATTCTGGCTCTGATCTCTCATACTGATTCTGGCTCTGATCTCTCAGACCGATTCTGGCTCTGATCTCTCAGACCGATTCTGGCTCTGATCTCTCAGACCGATTCTGGCTCTGACCTCTCAGACCGATTCTGGCTCTGACCTTTCATACTGATTCTGGCTCTGATCTCTCAGACTGATTCTGACTCTGATCTCTCATACAGATTCTGGCTCTGATCTCTCAGACCGATTCTGGCTTTGATCTCTCAGACCGATTCTGGCTCTGACCTCTCAGACCGATTTTGGCTCTGACCTTTCATACTGATTCTGGCTCTGATCTCTCAGACTGATTCTGACTCTAATCTCTCAGACTGATTCTGGCTCTGATCTCTCAGACCGATTCTGGCTCTGACCTCTCAGACCGATTCTGGCTCTGACCTTTAATACTGCTTCTGGTTCCGTCCTCTCAGACTGATTCTGCCTCTGACCTCTCATACTGCTTCTGGCTCTGATCTCTGACTGATTCTGACTCTGATCTCTCATACTAATTCTGGCTCTGATCTCTCAGACCGTTTCTGGCTCTGACCTTTCATACTGATTCTGGCTCTGATCTCTCAGACTGATTCTGACTCTGATCTCTCAGAATGATTCTGGCTCTGATCTCTCGGACTGATTCTGACTCTTATCTCTCAGACTGATTCTGACTCTGATCTCTCAGACCGATTCTGGCTCTGATCTCTCAGACCGATTCTGTCTCTGACCTCTCAGACCGATTCTGGCTCTGACCTCTCATACTGATTCTGGCTCTGATCTCTCACACCGATTCTGGCTCTGACCTCTCAGACTGATTCTAGCTCTGATCTCTCAGACCGATTCTGGCTCTGACCTTTCATACTGATTCTGGCTCTGATCTCTCAGACCGATTCTGGCTCTGATCTCTCAGACCGATTCTGGCTCTGATCTCTCACACCGATTCTGGCTCTGACCTCTCAGACTGATTCTGGCTCTGACCTTTCAGACTGCTTCTGGTTCTGACATCTCATACTTCTTCTGGCTCTGACCTCTCTGACCGATTCTGGCTCTGACCTCTCAGACTAATTCTGGCTCTGATCTCTCAGACTGATTCTGGCTCTGATCTCTCAGACCGATTCTGGCTCTGATCTCTCAGACCGATTCTGGCTCTGACCTTTCATACTGATTCTGGCTCTGATCTCTCAGATCGATTCTGGCTCTGATCTCTCAGACCGATTCTGGCTCTGATCTCTCAGACCGATTCTGGCTCTGACCTTTCATACTGATTCTGGCTCTGATCTCTCAGACCGATTCTGGATCTGACCTTTCATACTGATTCTGGCTCTGACCTTTCATACTGATTCTGGCTCTGATCTCTCATACTGATTCTGGCTCTGATCTCTCAGACCGATTTTGGCTCTGATCTCTCAGACCGATTCTGGCTCTGATCTCTCAGACCGATTCTGGCTCTGATCTCTCAGACCGATTCTGGCTCTGATCTCTCAGACCGATTCTGGCTCTGATCTCTCAACCGATTCTGGCTCTGACCTTTCATACTGATTCTGGCTCTGATCTCTCAGACTGATTCTGACTCTGATCTCTCATACTGAGTCTGGCTCTGATCTCTCAGACCGATTCTGGCTCTGACCTCTCATACTGATTCTGGCTCTGACCTCTCATACTGATTCTGGCTCTGATCTCTCAGACCGATTCTGGCTCTGACCTCTCAGACCGATTCTGGCTCTGATCTCTCAGACTGATTCTGACTCTGATCTCTCATACTGATTCTGGCTCTGATCTCTCAGACCGATTCTGGCTCTGATCTCTCAGACCGATTCTGGCTCTGACCTCTCAGACCGATTCTGGCTCTGACCTTTCATACTCATTCTGGCTCTGATCTCTCAGACCGATTCTGGCTCTGATCTCTCAGACCGATTGTGGCTCTGACCTCTCAGACCGATTCTGGCTCTGACCTCTCAGACTGATTCTGGCTCTGACCTCTCCGACTGATCCTGGCTTTGACCTCTCAGACTGATTCCGGCTCTGACCTCTCATACTGATTCTGGCTCTGATCTCTCAGACTGATTCTGACTCTGATCTCTCAGACCGATTCTGGCTCTGATCTCTCAAACCGATTCTGGCTCTGACCTCTCAGACCGATTCTGGCTCTGACCTCTCATACTGATTCTGGCTCTGATCTCTCAGACCGATTCTGGCTCTGACCTCTCAGACCGATTCTGGCTCTGAACTTTCATACTGCTTCTGGTTCTGTCCTCTCAGACTGATTCTGCCTCTGACCTCTCATACTGCTTCTGGCTCTGACCTTTCATACTGCTTCTGGCTCTGACCTCTTAGACCGATTCTGGCTCTGATCTTTCATACTGCTTCTGGTTCTGTCCTCTCAGACCGATTCTGGCTCTGACCTCTCAGACCGATTCTGGCTCTGATCTTTCATACTGCTTCTGGTTCTGTCCTCTCAGACTTATTCTGGCTCTGTCCTCTCATACTGTTTCTGGCTCTGACCTCTCAGACTGCTTCTGGCTCTGACATCTCATACTTCTTCTGGCTCTGACCTCTCAGACTGATTCTGGCTCTGACCTCTCAGACTGATTCTGGCTCTGACCTCTCAGTCTGATTCCGGCTCTGACCTCTCATACTGATTCTGGCTCTGACGTCTCATACTGATTCTGGCTCTGACGTCTCATACTGATTCTGGCTCTGACGTCTCATACTGATTCCGGTTCGGACCTCTCAGTCTGATTCCGGATCTGACCTCTCAGTCTGATTCCAGCTCTGACCTCTCATATTGATTCCAGCTCTGACCTCTCAGACCGATTCTAGCTCTGATCTCTCAGACCGATTCTGGCTCTGATCTCTCAGACCGATTCTGGCTCTGACCTCTCAGACCGATTCTGGCTCTGACCTCTCAGACCGATTCTGGCTCTGACCTCTGATACCGATTCTGGCTCTGATCTCTCAGACCGATTCTGGCTCTGACCTCTCAGACCGATTCTGTCTCTGACCTTTCATACTGCTTCTGGTTCTGTCCTCTCAGACTGATTCTGCCTCTGACCTCTCATACTGCTTCTGGCTCTGATCTCTGACTGATTCTGACTCTGATCTCTCATACTAATTCTGGCTCTGATCTCTCAGACCGTTTCTGGCTTTGACCTTTCATACTGATTCTGGCTCTGATCTCTCAGACTGATTCTGGCTCTGATCTCTCAGACTGATTCTGACTCTGATCTCTCAGACTGATTCTGACTCTGATCTCTCAGACCGATTCTGGCTCTGATCTCTCAGACTGATTCTGACTCTGATCTCTCAGACCGATTCTGGCTCTGATCTCTCAGACCGATTCTGGCTCTGATCTCTCAGACCGATTCTGGCTCTGACCTTTCATACTGATTCTGGCTCTGACCTCTCAGACTGATTCTGGCTCTGACCTCTCAGACTGATTCTGGCTCTGACCTCTCAAACTGATACTGGCTCTGACGTCTCTTACTGATTCTGGCTCTGACGTCTCATACTGATTCTGGCTCTGACGTCTCATACTGATTCTGGCTCTGACGTCTCATACTGATTCTGGCTCTGACGTCTCATACTGATTCCGGTTCGGACCTCTCAGTCTGATTCCGGCTTTGACCTCTCAGTCTGATTCCGGCTCTGACCTCTCATATTGATTCCAGCTCTGACCTCTCATACTGATTTTGGCTCTGACCTCATACTAATTCTGCCTCTGATCTCTCAGACCGATTCTGGCTCTGATCTCTCAGACCGATTCTGGCTCTGATCTCTCAGACCGATTCTGGCTCTGATCTCTCAGACCAATTCTGGCTCTGACCTTTCATACTGATTCTGGCTCTGATCTCTCAGACCGATTCTGGCTCTGATCTCTCAGACCGATTCTGGCTCTGACCTTTCATACTGATTCTGGCTCTGACCTCTCAGACTGATTCTGGCTCTGACCTCTCAGACTGATTCTGCCTCTGACCTCTCAAACTGATACTGGCTCTGACGTCTCTTACTGATTCTGGCTCTGACGTCTCATACTGATTCTGGCTCTGACGTCTCATACTGATTCTGGCTCTGACGTCTTATACTGATTCTGGCTCTGACGTCTCATACTGATTCCGGTTCGGACCTCTCAGTCTGATTCCGGCTCTGACCTCTCAGTCTGATTCCGGCTCTGACCTCTCATATTGATTAAAGCTCTGACCTCTCATACTGATTCTGGCTCTGACCTCTCAGAAAGATTCTGCCTCTGATCTCTCAGACCGATTCTGGCTCTGATCTCTCAGACCGATTCTGGCTCTGATCTCTCAGACCGATTCTGGTTCTGACCTCTCAGACCGATTCTGGCTCTGACCTCTCAGACCGATTCTGGCTCTGACCTCTGATACCGATTCTGGCTCTGTTCTCTCAGACCGATTCTGGCACTGACCTCTCAGACCGATTCTGTCTCTGACCTTTCATACTGCTTCTGGTTCCGTCCTCTCAGACTGATTCTGCCTCTGACCTCTCATACTGCTTCTGGCTCTGATCTCTGACTGATTCTGACTCTGATTTTTCATACTAATTCTGGCTCTGATCTCTCAGACCGTTTCTGGCTTTGATCTTTCATACTGATTCTGGCTCTGATCTCTCAGACTGATTCTGACTCTGATCTCTCAGAATGATTCTGGCTCTGATCTCTCAGACCGATTCTGGCTCTGACCTTTCATACTGATTCTGGCTCTGACCTTTCATACTGATTCTGGCTCTGATCTCTCATACTGATTCTGGCTCTGATCTCTCAGACCGATTTTGGCTCTGATCTCTCAGACCGATTCTGGCTCTGACCTTTCATACTGATTCTGGCTCTGATCTCTCAGACTGATTCTGACTCTGATCTCTCATACTGAGTCTGGTTCTGATCTCTCAGACCGATTCTGGCTCTGACCTCTCATACTGATTCTGGCTCTGACCTCTCATACTGATTCCGGCTCTGATCTCTCAGACCGATTCTGGCTCTGACATCTCAGACCGATTCTGGCTCTGATCTCTCAGACCGATTCTGGCTCTGATCTCTCAGACCGATTCTGGCTCTGATCTCTCAGACCGATTCTGGCTCTGACCTTTCATACTGATTCTGGCTCTGATCTCTCAGACTGATTCTGACTCTGATCTCTCATACTGAGTCTGGCTCTGATCTCTCAGACCGATTCTGGCTCTGACCTCTCATACTGATTCTGGCTCTGACCTCTCATACTGATTCTGGCTCTGATCTCTCAGACCGATTCTGGCTCTGACCTCTCAGACCGATTCTGGCTCTGATCTCTCAGACCGATTCTGGCTCTGATCTCTCAGACCGATTCTGGCTCTGACCTCTCAGACCAATTCTGGCTCTGACCTTTCATACTCATTCTGGCTCTGATCTCTCAGACTGATTCTGACTCTGATCTCTCATACTGACTCTGGCTCTGATCTCTCAGACCGATTCTGGCTCTGATCTCTCAGACCGATTGTGGCTCTGACCTCTCAGACCGATTCTGGCTCTGACCTCTCAGACTGATTCTGGCTCTGACCTCTCAGACTGATCCTGGCTTTGACCTCTCAGACTGATTCCGGCTCTGACCTCTCATACTGATTCTGGCTCTGATCTCTCAAACCGATTCTGGCTCTGACCTCTCAGACCGATTCTGGCTCTGACCTCTCATACTGATTCTGGCTCTGATCTCTCAGACCGATTCTGGCTCTGACCTCTCAGACCGATTCTGGCTCTGAACTTTCATACTGCTTCTGGTTCTGTCCTCTCAGACTGATTCTGCCTCTGACCTCTCATACTGCTTCTGGCTCTGACCTTTCATACTGCTTCTGGCTCTGACCTCTTAGACCGATTCTGGCTCTGATCTTTCATACTGCTTCTGGTTCTGTCCTCTCAGACCGATTCTGGCTCTGACCTCTCAGACCGATTCTGGCTCTGATCTTTCATACTGCTTCTGGTTCTGTCCTCTCAGACTGATTCTGGCTCTGTCCTCTCATACTGTTTCTGGCTCTGACCTCTCAGACTGCTTCTGGCTCTGACATCTCATACTTCTTCTGGCTCTGACCTCTCAGACTGATTCTGGCTCTGACCTCTCAGACTGATTCTGGCTCTGACCTCTCAGTCTGATTCCGGCTCTGACCTCTCATACTGATTCTGGCTCTGACGTCTCATACTGATTCTGGCTCTGACGTCTCATACTGATTCTGGCTCTGACGTCTCATACTGATTCTGGCTCTGACGTCTCATACTGATTCCGGTTCGGACCTCTCAGTCTGATTCCGGATCTGACCTCTCAGTCTGATTCCGGCTCTGACCTCTCATATTGATTCCAGCTCTGACCTCTCAGACCGATTCTGGCTCTGATCTCTCAGACCGATTCTGGCTCTGATCTCTCAGACCGATTCTGGCTCTGACCTCTCAGACCGATTCTGGCTCTGACCTCTCAGACCGATTCTGGCTCTGACCTCTGATACCGATTCTGGCTCTGATCTCTCAGACCGATTCTGGCTCTGACCTCTCAGACCGATTCTGTCTCTGACCTTTCATACTGCTTCTGGTTCTGTCCTCTCAGACTGATTCTGCCTCTGACCTCTCATACTGCTTCTGGCTCTGATCTCTGACTGATTCTGACTCTGATCTCTCATACTAATTCTGGCTCTGATCTCTCAGACCGTTTCTGGCTTTGACCTTTCATACTGATTCTGGCTCTGATCTCTCAGACTGATTCTGACTCTGATCTCTCAGAATGATTCTGGCTCTGACCTCTCAGACTGATTCTGACTCTGATCTCTCAGACTGATTCTGACTCTGATCTCTCAGACCGATTCTGGCTCTGATCTCTCAGACCGATTCTGGCTCTGATCTCTCAGACCGATTCTGGCTCTGACCTCTCAGACCGATTCTGGCTCTGACCTCTCATACTGATTCTGGCTCTGATCTCTCACACCAATTCTGGCTCTGATCTCTCAGACCGATTCTGGCTCTGACCTTTCATACTGATTCTGGCTCTGACCTCTCAGACTGATTCTGGCTCTGACCTCTCAGACTGATTCTGGCTCTGACCTCTCAAACTGATACTGGCTCTGACGTCTCTTACTGATTCTGGCTCTGACGTCTCATACTGATTCTGGCTCTGACGTCTCATACTGATTCTGGCTCTGACGTCTCATACTGATTCTGGCTCTGACGTCTCATACTGATTCCGGTTCGGACCTCTCAGTCTGATTCCGGCTCTGACCTCTCAGTCTGATTCCGGCTCTGACCTCTCATATTGATTCCAGCTCTGACCTCTCATACTGATTCTGGCTCTGACCTCTCAGACCGATTCTGCCTCTGATCTCTCAGACCGATTCTGGCTCTGATCTCTCAGACCGATTCTGGCTCTGATCTCAGACCGATTCTGGTTCTGACCTCTCAGACCGATTCTGGCTCTGACCTCTCAGACCGATTCTGGCTCTGACCTCTGATACCGATTCTGGCTCTGTTCTCTCAGACCGATTCTGGCACTGACCTCTCAGACCGATTCTGTCTCTGACCTTTCATACTGCTTCTGGTTCCGTCCTCTCAGACTGATTCTGCCTCTGACCTCTCATACTGCTTCTGGCTCTGATCTCTGACTGATTCTGACTCTGATTTTTCATACTAATTCTGGCTCTGATCTCTCAGACCGTTTCTGGCTTTGATCTTTCATACTGATTCTGGCTCTGATCTCTCAGACTGATTCTGACTCTGATCTCTCAGAATGATTCTGGCTTTGATCTCTCAGACCGATTCTGGCTCTGACCTTTCATACTGATTTTGGCTCTGACCTTTCATACTGATTCTGGCTCTGATCTCTCATACTGATTCTGGCTCTGATCTCTCAGACCGATTTTGGCTCTGATCTCTCAGACCGATTCTGGCTCTGATCTCTCAGACCGATTCTGGCTCTGATCTCTCAGACCGATTCTGGCTCTGATCTCTCAGACCGATTCTGGCTCTGACCTTTCATACTGATTCTGGCTCTGATCTCTCAGACTGATTCTGACTCTGATCTCTCATACTGAGTCTGGCTCTGATCTCTCAGACCGATTCTGGCTCTGACCTCTCATACTGATTCTGGCTCTGACCTCTCATACTGATTCTGGCTCTGACCTTTCATACTGATTCTGGCTCTGATCTCTCATACTGATTCTGGCTCTGATCTCTCAGACCGATTCTGGCTCTGATCTCTCAGACCGATTCTGGCTCTGATCTCTCAGACCGATTCTGGCTCTGATCTCTCAGACCGATTCTGGCTCTGAACTCTCAGACCGAATCTGGCTCTGATCTCTCAGACCGATTCTGGCTCTGACCTCTCAGACCGATTCTGGCTCTGACCTCTCAGACCGATTCTGGCTCTGACCTCTCTGACCGATTCTGGCTCTGACCTCTCAGACCGATTCTGGCTCTGATTTGTCAGACTGATTCTGGCTCTGACCTTTCATACTGATTCTGGCTCTGACCTCTCATACTGATTCTGGCTCTGATCTCTCATACTGATTCTGGCTCTGATCTCTCAGACCGATTCTGGCTCTGATCTCTCAGACCGATTCTGGCTCTGATCTCTCAGACCGATTCTGGCTCTGATCTCTCAGACCGATTCTGGCTCTGATCTCTCAGACCGATTCTGGCTCTGATCTCTCAGACCGATTCTGGCTCTGACCTCTCAGACCGATTCTGGCTCTGACCTTTCATACTGATTCTGGCTCTGATCTCTCAGACTGATTCTGACTCTGATCTCTCATACAGATTCTGGCTCTGATCTCTCAGACCGATTCTGGCTTTGATCTCTCAGACCGATTCTGGCTCTGACCTCTCAGACCGATTCTGGCTCTGACCTTTCATACTGATTCTGGCTCTGATCTCTCAGACTGATTCTGACTCTAATCTCTCAGACTGATTCTGGCTCTGATCTCTCAGACCGATTCTGGCTCTGACCTCTCAGACCGATTCTGGCTCTGACCTTTAATACTGCTTCTGGTTCCGTCCTCTCAGACTGATTCTGCCTCTGACCTCTCATACTGCTTCTGGCTCTGATCTCTGACTGATTCTGACTCTGATCTCTCATACTAATTCTGGCTCTGATCTCTCAGACCGTTTCTGGCTCTGACCTTTCATACTGATTCTGGCTCTGATCTCTCAGACTGATTCTGACTCTGATCTCTCAGAATGATTCTGGCTCTGATCTCTCGGACTGATTCTGACTCTGATCTCTCAGACTGATTCTGACTCTGATCTCTCAGACCGATTCTGGCTCTAATCTCTCAGACCGATTCTGTCTCTGACCTCTCAGACCGATTCTGGCTCTGACCTCTCATACTGATTCTGGCTCTGACCTCTCAAACTGATACTGGCTCTGACGTCTCTTACTGATTCTGGCTCTGACGTCTCATACTGATTCTGGCTCTGACGTCTCATACTGATTCTGGCTCTGACGTCTCATACTGATTCTGGCTCTGACGTCTCATACTGATTCCGGTTCGGACCTCTCAGTCTGATTCCGGCTCTGACCTCTCAGTCTGATTCCGGCTCTGACCTCTCATATTGATTCCAGCTCTGACCTCTCATACTGATTCTGGCTCTGACCTCTCAGACCGATTCTGCCTCTGATCTCTCAGACCGATTCTGGCTCTGATCTCTCAGACCGATTCTGGCTCTGATCTCTCAGACCGATTCTGGTTCTGACCTCTCAGACCGATTCTGGCTCTGACCTCTCAGACCGATTCTGGCTCTGACCTCTGATACCGATTCTGGCTCTGTTCTCTCAGACCGATTCTGGCACTGACCTCTCAGACCGATTCTGTCTCTGACCTTTCATACTGCTTCTGGTTCCGTCCTCTCAGACTGATTCTGCCTCTGACCTCTCATACTGCTTCTGGCTCTGATCTCTGACTGATTCTGACTCTGATTTTTCATACTAATTCTGGCTCTGATCTCTCAGACCGTTTCTGGCTTTGATCTTTCATACTGATTCTGGCTCTGATCTCTCAGACTGATTCTGACTCTGATCTCTCAGAATGATTCTGGCTCTGATCTCTCAGACCGATTCTGGCTCTGACCTTTCATACTGATTCTGGCTCTGACCTTTCATACTGATTCTGGCTCTGATCTCTCATACTGATTCTGGCTCTGATCTCTCAGACCGATTTTGGCTCTGATCTCTCAGACCGATTCTGGCTCTGATCTCTCAGACCGATTCTGGCTCTGATCTCTCAGACCGATTCTGGCTCTGATCTCTCAGACCGATTCTGGCTCTGACCTTTCATACTGATTCTGGCTCTGATCTCTCAGACTGATTCTGACTCTGATCTCTCATACTGAGTCTGGCTCTGATCTCTCAGACCGATTCTGGCTCTGACCTCTCATACTGATTCTGGCTCTGACCTCTCATACTGATTCTGGCTCTGACCTTTCATACTGATTCTGGCTCTGATCTCTCATACTGATTCTGGCTCTGATCTCTCAGACCGATTCTGGCTCTGATCTCTCAGACCGATTCTGGCTCTGATCTCTCAGACCGATTCTGGCTCTGATCTCTCAGACCGATTCTGGCTCTGAACTCTCAGACCGAATCTGGCTCTGATCTCTCAGACCGATTCTGGCTCTGACCTCTCAGACCGATTCTGGCTCTGACCTCTCTGACCGATTCTGGCTCTGACCTCTCAGACCGATTCTGGCTCTGATTTGTCAGACTGATTCTGGCTCTGACCTTTCATACTGATTCTGGCTCTGACCTCTCATACTGATTCTGGCTCTGATCTCTCATACTGATTCTGGCTCTGATCTCTCAGACCGATTCTGGCTCTGATCTCTCAGACCGATTCTGGCTCTGATCTCTCAGACCGATTCTGGCTCTGACCTCTCAGACCGATTCTGGCTCTGACCTTTCATACTGATTCTGGCTCTGATCTCTCAGACTGATTCTGACTCTGATCTCTCATACAGATTCTGGCTCTGATCTCTCAGACCGATTCTGGCTTTGATCTCTCAGACCGATTCTGGCTCTGACCTCTCAGACCGATTTTGGCTCTGACCTTTCATACTGATTCTGGCTCTGATCTCTCAGACTGATTCTGACTCTAATCTCTCAGACTGATTCTGGCTCTGATCTCTCAGACCGATTCTGGCTCTGACCTCTCAGACCGATTCTGGCTCTGACCTTTAATACTGCTTCTGGTTCCGTCCTCTCAGACTGATTCTGCCTCTGACCTCTCATACTGCTTCTGGCTCTGATCTCTGACTGATTCTGACTCTGATCTCTCATACTAATTCTGGCTCTGATCTCTCAGACCGTTTCTGGCTCTGACCTTTCATACTGATTCTGGCTCTGATCTCTCAGACTGATTCTGACTCTGATCTCTCAGAATGATTCTGGCTCTGATCTCTCGGACTGATTCTGACTCTTATCTCTCAGACTGATTCTGACTCTGATCTCTCAGACCGATTCTGGCTCTGATCTCTCAGACCGATTCTGTCTCTGACCTCTCAGACCGATTCTGGCTCTGACCTCTCATACTGATTCTGGCTCTGATCTCTCACACCGATTCTGGCTCTGACCTCTCAGACTGATTCTAGCTCTGATCTCTCAGACCGATTCTGGCTCTGACCTTTCATACTGATTCTGGCTCTGATCTCTCAGACCGATTCTGGCTCTGATCTCTCAGACCGATTCTGGCTCTGATCTCTCACACCGATTCTGGCTCTGACCTCTCAGACTGATTCTGGCTCTGACCTTTCAGACTGCTTCTGGTTCTGACATCTCATACTTCTTCTGGCTCTGACCTCTCTGACCGATTCTGGCTCTGACCTCTCAGACTGATTCTGGCTCTGATCTCTCAGACTGATTCTGGCTCTGATCTCTCAGACCGATTCTGGCTCTGATCTCTCAGACCGATTCTGGCTCTGACCTTTCATACTGATTCTGGCTCTGATCTCTCAGATCGATTCTGGCTCTGATCTCTCAGACCGATTCTGGCTCTGATCTCTCAGACCGATTCTGGCTCTGACCTTTCATACTGATTCTGGCTCTGATCTCTCAGACCGATTCTGGATCTGACCTTTCATACTGATTCTGGCTCTGACCTTTCATACTGATTCTGGCTCTGATCTCTCATACTGATTCTGGCTCTGATCTCTCAGACCGATTTTGGCTCTGATCTCTCAGACCGATTCTGGCTCTGATCTCTCAGACCGATTCTGGCTCTGATCTCTCAGACCGATTCTGGCTCTGATCTCTCAGACCGATTCTGGCTCTGATCTCTCAACCGATTCTGGCTCTGACCTTTCATACTGATTCTGGCTCTGATCTCTCAGACTGATTCTGACTCTGATCTCTCATACTGAGTCTGGCTCTGATCTCTCAGACCGATTCTGGCTCTGACCTCTCATACTGATTCTGGCTCTGACCTCTCATACTGATTCTGGCTCTGATCTCTCAGACCGATTCTGGCTCTGACCTCTCAGACCGATTCTGGCTCTGATCTCTCAGACTGATTCTGACTCTGATCTCTCATACTGATTCTGGCTCTGATCTCTCAGACCGATTCTGGCTCTGATCTCTCAGACCGATTCTGGCTCTGACCTCTCAGACCGATTCTGGCTCTGACCTTTCATACTCATTCTGGCTCTGATCTCTCAGACCGATTCTGGCTCTGATCTCTCAGACCGATTGTGGCTCTGACCTCTCAGACCGATTCTGGCTCTGACCTCTCAGACTGATTCTGGCTCTGACCTCTCCGACTGATCCTGGCTTTGACCTCTCAGACTGATTCCGGCTCTGACCTCTCATACTGATTCTGGCTCTGATCTCTCAGACTGATTCTGACTCTGATCTCTCAGACCGATTCTGGCTCTGATCTCTCAAACCGATTCTGGCTCTGACCTCTCAGACCGATTCTGGCTCTGACCTCTCATACTGATTCTGGCTCTGATCTCTCAGACCGATTCTGGCTCTGACCTCTCAGACCGATTCTGGCTCTGAACTTTCATACTGCTTCTGGTTCTGTCCTCTCAGACTGATTCTGCCTCTGACCTCTCATACTGCTTCTGGCTCTGACCTTTCATACTGCTTCTGGCTCTGACCTCTTAGACCGATTCTGGCTCTGATCTTTCATACTGCTTCTGGTTCTGTCCTCTCAGACCGATTCTGGCTCTGACCTCTCAGACCGATTCTGGCTCTGATCTTTCATACTGCTTCTGGTTCTGTCCTCTCAGACTTATTCTGGCTCTGTCCTCTCATACTGTTTCTGGCTCTGACCTCTCAGACTGCTTCTGGCTCTGACATCTCATACTTCTTCTGGCTCTGACCTCTCAGACTGATTCTGGCTCTGACCTCTCAGACTGATTCTGGCTCTGACCTCTCAGTCTGATTCCGGCTCTGACCTCTCATACTGATTCTGGCTCTGACGTCTCATACTGATTCTGGCTCTGACGTCTCATACTGATTCTGGCTCTGACGTCTCATACTGATTCCGGTTCGGACCTCTCAGTCTGATTCCGGATCTGACCTCTCAGTCTGATTCCAGCTCTGACCTCTCATATTGATTCCAGCTCTGACCTCTCAGACCGATTCTGGCTCTGATCTCTCAGACCGATTCTGGCTCTGACCTCTCAGACCGATTCTGGCTCTGACCTCTCAGACCGATTCTGGCTCTGACCTCTGATACCGATTCTGGCTCTGATCTCTCAGACCGATTCTGGCTCTGACCTCTCAGACCGATTCTGTCTCTGACCTTTCATACTGCTTCTGGTTCTGTCCTCTCAGACTGATTCTGCCTCTGACCTCTCATACTGCTTCTGGCTCTGATCTCTGACTGATTCTGACTCTGATCTCTCATACTAATTCTGGCTCTGATCTCTCAGACCGTTTCTGGCTTTGACCTTTCATACTGATTCTGGCTCTGATCTCTCAGACTGATTCTGGCTCTGATCTCTCAGACTGATTCTGACTCTGATCTCTCAGACTGATTCTGACTCTGATCTCTCAGACCGATTCTGGCTCTGATCTCTCAGACTGATTCTGACTCTGATCTCTCAGACCGATTCTGGCTCTGATCTCTCAGACCGATTCTGGCTCTGATCTCTCAGACCGATTCTGGCTCTGACCTTTCATACTGATTCTGGCTCTGACCTCTCAGACTGATTCTGGCTCTGACCTCTCAGACTGATTCTGGCTCTGACCTCTCAAACTGATACTGGCTCTGACGTCTCTTACTGATTCTGGCTCTGACGTCTCATACTGATTCTGGCTCTGACGTCTCATACTGATTCTGGCTCTGACGTCTCATACTGATTCTGGCTCTGACGTCTCATACTGATTCCGGTTCAGACCTCTCAGTCTGATTCCGGCTCTGACCTCTCAGTCTGATTCCGGCTCTGACCTCTCATATTGATTCCAGCTCTGACCTCTCATACTGATTTTGGCTCTGACCTCATACTAATTCTGCCTCTGATCTCTCAGACCGATTCTGGCTCTGATCTCTCAGACCGATTCTGGCTCTGATCTCTCAGACCGATTCTGGCTCTGATCTCTCAGACCAATTCTGGCTCTGACCTTTCATACTGATTCTGGCTCTGATCTCTCAGACCGATTCTGGCTCTGATCTCTCAGACCGATTCTGGCTCTGACCTTTCATACTGATTCTGGCTCTGACCTCTCAGACTGATTCTGGCTCTGACCTCTCAGACTGATTCTGCCTCTGACCTCTCAAACTGATACTGGCTCTGACGTCTCTTACTGATTCTGGCTCTGACGTCTCATACTGATTCTGGCTCTGACGTCTCATACTGATTCTGGCTCTGACGTCTTATACTGATTCTGGCTCTGACGTCTCATACTGATTCCGGTTCGGACCTCTCAGTCTGATTCCGGCTCTGACCTCTCAGTCTGATTCCGGCTCTGACCTCTCATATTGATTAAAGCTCTGACCTCTCATACTGATTCTGGCTCTGACCTCTCAGAAAGATTCTGCCTCTGATCTCTCAGACCGATTCTGGCTCTGATCTCTCAGACCGATTCTGGCTCTGATCTCTCAGACCGATTCTGGTTCTGACCTCTCAGACCGATTCTGGCTCTGACCTCTCAGACCGATTCTGGCTCTGACCTCTGATACCGATTCTGGCTCTGTTCTCTCAGACCGATTCTGGCACTGACCTCTCAGACCGATTCTGTCTCTGACCTTTCATACTGCTTCTGGTTCCGTCCTCTCAGACTGATTCTGCCTCTGACCTCTCATACTGCTTCTGGCTCTGATCTCTGACTGATTCTGACTCTGATTTTTCATACTAATTCTGGCTCTGATCTCTCAGACCGTTTCTGGCTTTGATCTTTCATACTGATTCTGGCTCTGATCTCTCAGACTGATTCTGACTCTGATCTCTCAGAATGATTCTGGCTCTGATCTCTCAGACCGATTCTGGCTCTGACCTTTCATACTGATTCTGGCTCTGACCTTTCATACTGATTCTGGCTCTGATCTCTCATACTGATTCTGGCTCTGATCTCTCAGACCGATTTTGGCTCTGATCTCTCAGACCGATTCTGGCTCTGACCTTTCATACTGATTCTGGCTCTGATCTCTCAGACTGATTCTGACTCTGATCTCTCATACTGAGTCTGGTTCTGATCTCTCAGACCGATTCTGGCTCTGACCTCTCATACTGATTCTGGCTCTGACCTCTCATACTGATTCCGGCTCTGATCTCTCAGACCGATTCTGGCTCTGACATCTCAGACCGATTCTGGCTCTGATCTCTCAGACCGATTCTGGCTCTGATCTCTCAGACCGATTCTGGCTCTGATCTCTCAGACCGATTCTGGCTCTGACCTTTCATACTGATTCTGGCTCTGATCTCTCAGACTGATTCTGACTCTGATCTCTCATACTGAGTCTGGCTCTGATCTCTCAGACCGATTCTGGCTCTGACCTCTCATACTGATTCTGGCTCTGACCTCTCATACTGATTCTGGCTCTGATCTCTCAGACCGATTCTGGCTCTGACCTCTCAGACCGATTCTGGCTCTGATCTCTCAGACCGATTCTGGCTCTGATCTCTCAGACCGATTCTGGCTCTGACCTCTCAGACCAATTCTGGCTCTGACCTTTCATACTCATTCTGGCTCTGATCTCTCAGACTGATTCTGACTCTGATCTCTCATACTGACTCTGGCTCTGATCTCTCAGACCGATTCTGGCTCTGATCTCTCAGACCGATTGTGGCTCTGACCTCTCAGACCGATTCTGGCTCTGACCTCTCAGACTGATTCTGGCTCTGACCTCTCAGACTGATCCTGGCTTTGACCTCTCAGACTGATTCCGGCTCTGACCTCTCATACTGATTCTGGCTCTGATCTCTCAAACCGATTCTGGCTCTGACCTCTCAGACCGATTCTGGCTCTGACCTCTCATACTGATTCTGGCTCTGATCTCTCAGACCGATTCTGGCTCTGACCTCTCAGACCGATTCTGGCTCTGAACTTTCATACTGCTTCTGGTTCTGTCCTCTCAGACTGATTCTGCCTCTGACCTCTCATACTGCTTCTGGCTCTGACCTTTCATACTGCTTCTGGCTCTGACCTCTTAGACCGATTCTGGCTCTGATCTTTCATACTGCTTCTGGTTCTGTCCTCTCAGACCGATTCTGGCTCTGACCTCTCAGACCGATTCTGGCTCTGATCTTTCATACTGCTTCTGGTTCTGTCCTCTCAGACTGATTCTGGCTCTGTCCTCTCATACTGTTTCTGGCTCTGACCTCTCAGACTGCTTCTGGCTCTGACATCTCATACTTCTTCTGGCTCTGACCTCTCAGACTGATTCTGGCTCTGACCTCTCAGACTGATTCTGGCTCTGACCTCTCAGTCTGATTCCGGCTCTGACCTCTCATACTGATTCTGGCTCTGACGTCTCATACTGATTCTGGCTCTGACGTCTCATACTGATTCTGGCTCTGACGTCTCATACTGATTCTGGCTCTGACGTCTCATACTGATTCCGGTTCGGACCTCTCAGTCTGATTCCGGATCTGACCTCTCAGTCTGATTCCGGCTCTGACCTCTCATATTGATTCCAGCTCTGACCTCTCAGACCGATTCTGGCTCTGATCTCTCAGACCGATTCTGGCTCTGATCTCTCAGACCGATTCTGGCTCTGACCTCTCAGACCGATTCTGGCTCTGACCTCTCAGACCGATTCTGGCTCTGACCTCTGATACCGATTCTGGCTCTGATCTCTCAGACCGATTCTGGCTCTGACCTCTCAGACCGATTCTGTCTCTGACCTTTCATACTGCTTCTGGTTCTGTCCTCTCAGACTGATTCTGCCTCTGACCTCTCATACTGCTTCTGGCTCTGATCTCTGACTGATTCTGACTCTGATCTCTCATACTAATTCTGGCTCTGATCTCTCAGACCGTTTCTGGCTTTGACCTTTCATACTGATTCTGGCTCTGATCTCTCAGACTGATTCTGACTCTGATCTCTCAGAATGATTCTGGCTCTGACCTCTCAGACTGATTCTGACTCTGATCTCTCAGACTGATTCTGACTCTGATCTCTCAGACCGATTCTGGCTCTGATCTCTCAGACCGATTCTGGCTCTGATCTCTCAGACCGATTCTGGCTCTGACCTCTCAGACCGATTCTGGCTCTGACCTCTCATACTGATTCTGGCTCTGATCTCTCACACCAATTCTGGCTCTGATCTCTCAGACCGATTCTGGCTCTGACCTTTCATACTGATTCTGGCTCTGACCTCTCAGACTGATTCTGGCTCTGACCTCTCAGACTGATTCTGGCTCTGACCTCTCAAACTGATACTGGCTCTGACGTCTCTTACTGATTCTGGCTCTGACGTCTCATACTGATTCTGGCTCTGACGTCTCATACTGATTCTGGCTCTGACGTCTCATACTGATTCTGGCTCTGACGTCTCATACTGATTCCGGTTCGGACCTCTCAGTCTGATTCCGGCTCTGACCTCTCAGTCTGATTCCGGCTCTGACCTCTCATATTGATTCCAGCTCTGACCTCTCATACTGATTCTGGCTCTGACCTCTCAGACCGATTCTGCCTCTGATCTCTCAGACCGATTCTGGCTCTGATCTCTCAGACCGATTCTGGCTCTGATCTCAGACCGATTCTGGTTCTGACCTCTCAGACCGATTCTGGCTCTGACCTCTCAGACCGATTCTGGCTCTGACCTCTGATACCGATTCTGGCTCTGTTCTCTCAGACCGATTCTGGCACTGACCTCTCAGACCGATTCTGTCTCTGACCTTTCATACTGCTTCTGGTTCCGTCCTCTCAGACTGATTCTGCCTCTGACCTCTCATACTGCTTCTGGCTCTGATCTCTGACTGATTCTGACTCTGATTTTTCATACTAATTCTGGCTCTGATCTCTCAGACCGTTTCTGGCTTTGATCTTTCATACTGATTCTGGCTCTGATCTCTCAGACTGATTCTGACTCTGATCTCTCAGAATGATTCTGGCTCTGATCTCTCAGACCGATTCTGGCTCTGACCTTTCATACTGATTCTGGCTCTGACCTTTCATACTGATTCTGGCTCTGATCTCTCATACTGATTCTGGCTCTGATCTCTCAGACCGATTTTGGCTCTGATCTCTCAGACCGATTCTGGCTCTGATCTCTCAGACCGATTCTGGCTCTGATCTCTCAGACCGATTCTGGCTCTGATCTCTCAGACCGATTCTGGCTCTGACCTTTCATACTGATTCTGGCTCTGATCTCTCAGACTGATTCTGACTCTGATCTCTCATACTGAGTCTGGCTCTGATCTCTCAGACCGATTCTGGCTCTGACCTCTCATACTGATTCTGGCTCTGACCTCTCATACTGATTCTGGCTCTGACCTTTCATACTGATTCTGGCTCTGATCTCTCATACTGATTCTGGCTCTGATCTCTCAGACCGATTCTGGCTCTGATCTCTCAGACCGATTCTGGCTCTGATCTCTCAGACCGATTCTGGCTCTGATCTCTCAGACCGATTCTGGCTCTGAACTCTCAGACCGAATCTGGCTCTGATCTCTCAGACCGATTCTGGCTCTGACCTCTCAGACCGATTCTGGCTCTGACCTCTCAGACCGATTCTGGCTCTGACCTCTCTGACCGATTCTGGCTCTGACCTCTCAGACCGATTCTGGCTCTGATTTGTCAGACTGATTCTGGCTCTGACCTTTCATACTGATTCTGGCTCTGACCTCTCATACTGATTCTGGCTCTGATCTCTCATACTGATTCTGGCTCTGATCTCTCAGACCGATTCTGGCTCTGATCTCTCAGACCGATTCTGGCTCTGATCTCTCAGACCGATTCTGGCTCTGATCTCTCAGACCGATTCTGGCTCTGATCTCTCAGACCGATTCTGGCTCTGATCTCTCAGACCGATTCTGGCTCTGACCTCTCAGACCGATTCTGGCTCTGACCTTTCATACTGATTCTGGCTCTGATCTCTCAGACTGATTCTGACTCTGATCTCTCATACAGATTCTGGCTCTGATCTCTCAGACCGATTCTGGCTTTGATCTCTCAGACCGATTCTGGCTCTGACCTCTCAGACCGATTCTGGCTCTGACCTTTCATACTGATTCTGGCTCTGATCTCTCAGACTGATTCTGACTCTAATCTCTCAGACTGATTCTGGCTCTGATCTCTCAGACCGATTCTGGCTCTGACCTCTCAGACCGATTCTGGCTCTGACCTTTAATACTGCTTCTGGTTCCGTCCTCTCAGACTGATTCTGCCTCTGACCTCTCATACTGCTTCTGGCTCTGATCTCTGACTGATTCTGACTCTGATCTCTCATACTAATTCTGGCTCTGATCTCTCAGACCGTTTCTGGCTCTGACCTTTCATACTGATTCTGGCTCTGATCTCTCAGACTGATTCTGACTCTGATCTCTCAGAATGATTCTGGCTCTGATCTCTCGGACTGATTCTGACTCTGATCTCTCAGACTGATTCTGACTCTGATCTCTCAGACCGATTCTGGCTCTAATCTCTCAGACCGATTCTGTCTCTGACCTCTCAGACCGATTCTGGCTCTGACCTCTCATACTGATTCTGGCTCTGATCTCTCACACCGATTCTGGCTCTGACCTCTCAGACTGATTCTAGCTCTGATCTCTCAGACCGATTCTGGCTCTGACCTTTCATACTGATTCTGGCTCTGATCTCTCAGACCGATTCTGGCTCTGATCTCTCAGACCGATTCTGGCTCTGATCTCTCACACCGATTCTGGCTCTGACCTCTCAGACTGATTCTGGCTCTGACCTTTCAGACTGCTTCTGGTTCTGACATCTCATACTTCTTCTGGCTCTGACCTCTCTGACCGATTCTGGCTCTGACCTCTCAGACTGATTCTGGCTCTGATCTCTCAGACTGATTCTGGCTCTGATCTCTCAGACCGATTCTGGCTCTGATCTCTCAGACCGATTCTGGCTCTGACCTTTCATACTGATTCTGGCTCTGATCTCTCAGATCGATTCTGGCTCTGATCTCTCAGACCGATTCTGGCTCTGATCTCTCAGACCGATTCTGGCTCTGACCTTTCATACTGATTCTGGCTCTGATCTCTCAGACCGATTCTGGATCTGACCTTTCATACTGATTCTGGCTCTGACCTTTCATACTGATTCTGGCTCTGATCTCTCATACTGATTCTGGCTCTGATCTCTCAGACCGATTTTGGCTCTGATCTCTCAGACCGATTCTGGCTCTGATCTCTCAGACCGATTCTGGCTCTGATCTCTCAGACCGATTCTGGCTCTGATCTCTCAGACCGATTCTGGCTCTGATCTCTCAACCGATTCTGGCTCTGACCTTTCATACTGATTCTGGCTCTGATCTCTCAGACTGATTCTGACTCTGATCTCTCATACTGAGTCTGGCTCTGATCTCTCAGACCGATTCTGGCTCTGACCTCTCATACTGATTCTGGCTCTGACCTCTCATACTGATTCTGGCTCTGATCTCTCAGACCGATTCTGGCTCTGACCTCTCAGACCGATTCTGGCTCTGATCTCTCAGACTGATTCTGACTCTGATCTCTCATACTGATTCTGGCTCTGATCTCTCAGACCGATTCTGGCTCTGATCTCTCAGACCGATTCTGGCTCTGACCTCTCAGACCGATTCTGGCTCTGACCTTTCATACTCATTCTGGCTCTGATCTCTCAGACCGATTCTGGCTCTGATCTCTCAGACCGATTGTGGCTCTGACCTCTCAGACCGATTCTGGCTCTGACCTCTCAGACTGATTCTGGCTCTGACCTCTCAGACTGATCTTGGCTTTGACCTCTCAGACTGATTCCGGCTCTGACCTCTCATACTGATTCTGGCTCTGATCTCTCAGACTGATTCTGACTCTGATCTCTCAGACCGATTCTGGCTCTGATCTCTCAAACCGATTCTGGCTCTGACCTCTCAGACCGATTCTGGCTCTGACCTCTCATACTGATTCTGGCTCTGATCTCTCAGACCGATTCTGGCTCTGACCTCTCAGACCGATTCTGGCTCTGAACTTTCATACTGCTTCTGGTTCTGTCCTCTCAGACTGATTCTGCCTCTGACCTCTCATACTGCTTCTGGCTCTGACCTTTCATACTGCTTCTGGCTCTGACCTCTTAGACCGATTCTGGCTCTGATCTTTCATACTGCTTCTGGTTCTGTCCTCTCAGACCGATTCTGGCTCTGACCTCTCAGACCGATTCTGGCTCTGATCTTTCATACTGCTTCTGGTTCTGTCCTCTCAGACTTATTCTGGCTCTGTCCTCTCATACTGTTTCTGGCTCTGACCTCTCAGACTGCTTCTGGCTCTGACATCTCATACTTCTTCTGGCTCTGACCTCTCAGACTGATTCTGGCTCTGACCTCTCAGACTGATTCTGGCTCTGACCTCTCAGTCTGATTCCGGCTCTGACCTCTCATACTGATTCTGGCTCTGACGTCTCATACTGATTCTGGCTCTGACGTCTCATACTGATTCTGGCTCTGACGTCTCATACTGATTCCGGTTCGGACCTCTCAGTCTGATTCCGGATCTGACCTCTCAGTCTGATTCCAGCTCTGACCTCTCATATTGATTCCAGCTCTGACCTCTCAGACCGATTCTGGCTCTGATCTCTCAGATCGATTCTGGCTCTGATCTCTCAGACCGATTCTGGCTCTGACCTCTCAGACCGATTCTGGCTCTGACCTCTCAGACCGATTCTGGCTCTGACCTCTGATACCGATTCTGGCTCTGATCTCTCAGACCGATTCTGGCTCTGACCTCTCAGACCGATTCTGTCTCTGACCTTTCATACTGCTTCTGGTTCTGTCCTCTCAGACTGATTCTGCCTCTGACCTCTCATACTGCTTCTGGCTCTGATCTCTGACTGATTCTGACTCTGATCTCTCATACTAATTCTGGCTCTGATCTCTCAGACCGTTTCTGGCTTTGACCTTTCATACTGATTCTGGCTCTGATCTCTCAGACTGATTCTGGCTCTGACCTCTCAGACCGATTCTGGCTCTGATCTCTCAGACCGATTCTGGCTCTGATCTCTCAGACCGATTCTGGCTCTGATCTCTCAGACCGATTCTGGCTCTGACCTTTCATACTGATTCTGGCTCTGATCTCTCAGACTGATTCTGACTCTGATCTCTCATACTGAGTCTGGCTCTGATCTCTCAGACCGATTCTGGCTCTGACCTCTCATACTGATTCTGGCTCTGACCTCTCATACTGATTCTGGCTCTGATCTCTCAGACCGATTCTGGCTCTGACCTCTCAGACCGATTCTGGCTCTGATCTCTCAGACCGATTCTGGCTCTGATCTCTCAGACCGATTCTGGCTCTGACCTCTCAGACCAATTCTGGCTCTGACCTTTCATACTCATTCTGGCTCTGATCTCTCAGACTGATTCTGACTCTGATCTCTCATACTGACTCTGGCTCTGATCTCTCAGACCGATTCTGGCTCTGATCTCTCAGACCGATTGTGGCTCTGACCTCTCAGACCGATTCTGGCTCTGACCTCTCAGACTGATTCTGGCTCTGACCTCTCAGACTGATCCTGGCTTTGACCTCTCAGACTGATTCCGGCTCTGACCTCTCATACTGATTCTGGCTCTGATCTCTCAGACTGATTCTGACTCTGATCTCTCAGACCGATTCTGGCTCTGATCTCTCAAACCGATTCTGGCTCTGACCTCTCAGACCGATTCTGGCTCTGACCTCTCATACTGATTCTGGCTCTGATCTCTCAGACCGATTCTGGCTCTGACCTCTCAGACCGATTCTGGCTCTGAACTTTCATACTGCTTCTGGTTCTGTCCTCTCAGACTGATTCTGCCTCTGACCTCTCATACTGCTTCTGGCTCTGACCTTTCATACTGCTTCTGGCTCTGACCTCTTAGACCGATTCTGGCTCTGATCTTTCATACTGCTTCTGGTTCTGTCCTCTCAGACCGATTCTGGCTCTGACCTCTCAGACCGATTCTGGCTCTGATCTTTCATACTGCTTCTGGTTCTGTCCTCTCAGACTGATTCTGGCTCTGTCCTCTGATACTGTTTCTGGCTCTGACCTCTCAGACTGCTTCTGGCTCTGACATCTCATACTTCTTCTGGCTCTGACCTCTCAGACTGATTCTGGCTCTGACCTCTCAGACTGATTCTGGCTCTGACCTCTCAGTCTGATTCCGGCTCTGACCTCTCATACTGATTCTGGCTCTGACGTCTCATACTGATTCTGGCTCTGACGTCTCATACTGATTCTGGCTCTGACGTCTCATACTGATTCTGGCTCTGACGTCTCATACTGATTCCGGTTCGGACCTCTCAGTCTGATTCCGGATCTGACCTCTCAGTCTGATTCCGGCTCTGACCTCTCATATTGATTCCAGCTCTGACCTCTCAGACCGATTCTGGCTCTGATCTCTCAGACCGATTCTGGCTCTGATCTCTCAGACCGATTCTGGCTCTGACCTCTCAGACCGATTCTGGCTCTGACCTCTCAGACCGATTCTGGCTCTGACCTCTGATACCGATTCTGGCTCTGATCTCTCAGACCGATTCTGGCTCTGACCTCTCAGACCGATTCTGTCTCTGACCTTTCATACTGCTTCTGGTTCTGTCCTCTCAGACTGATTCTGCCTCTGACCTCTCATACTGCTTCTGGCTCTGATCTCTGACTGATTCTGACTCTGATCTCTCATACTAATTCTGGCTCTGATCTCTCAGACCGTTTCTGGCTTTGACCTTTCATACTGATTCTGGCTCTGATCTCTCAGACTGATTCTGACTCTGATCTCTCAGAATGATTCTGGCTCTGACCTCTCAGACTGATTCTGACTCTGATCTCTCAGACCGATTCTGACTCTGATCTCTCAGACCGATTCTGGCTCTGATCTCTCAGACCGATTCTGGCTCTGATCTCTCAGACCGATTCTGGCTCTGACCTCTCAGACCGATTCTGGCTCTGACCTCTCATACTGATTCTGGCTCTGATCTCTCACACCAATTCTGGCTCTGATCTCTCAGACCGATTCTGGCTCTGACCTTTCATACTGATTCTGGCTCTGACCTCTCAGACTGATTCTGGCTCTGACCTCTCAGACTGATTCTGGCTCTGACCTCTCATACTGATTCTGGCTCTGATCTCTCAGACCGATTCTGGCTCTGACCTCTCAGACCGATTCTGGCTCTGACGTCTCATACTGATTCTGGCTCTGATCTCTCAGACCGATTCTGGCTCTGACCTCTCAGACCAATTCTGGCTCTGACCTTTCATATTCATTCTGGCTCTGATCTCTCAGACTGATTCTGACTCTGATCTCTCATACTGACTCTGGCTCTGATCTCTCAGACCGATTCTGGCTCTGATCTCTCAGACCGATTGTGGCTCTGACCTCTCAGACCGATTCTGGCTCTGACCTCTCAGACTGATTCTGGCTCTGACCTCTCAGACTGATCCTGGCTTTGACCTCTCAGACTGATTCCGGCTCTGACCTCTCATACTGATTCTGGCTCTGATCTCTCAGACTGATTCTGACTCTGATCTCTCAGACCGATTCTGGCTCTGATCTCTCAAACCGATTCTGGCTCTGACCTCTCAGACCGATTCTGGCTCTGACCTCTCATACTGATTCTGGCTCTGATCTCTCAGACCGATTCTGGCTCTGACCTCTCAGACCGATTCTGGCTCTGAACTTTCATACTGCTTCTGGTTCTGTCCTCTCAGACTGATTCTGCCTCTGACCTCTCATACTGCTTCTGGCTCTGACCTTTCATACTGCTTCTGGCTCTGACCTTTCACACTGCTTCTGGCTCTGACCTCTTAGACCGATTCTGGCTCTGATCTTTCATACTGCTTCTGGTTCTGTCCTCTCAGACCGATTCTGGCTCTGACCTCTCAGACCGATTCTGGCTCTGATCTTTCATACTGCTTCTGGTTCTGTCCTCTCAGACTGATTCTGGCTCTGTCCTCTCATACTGTTTCTGGCTCTGACCTCTCAGACTGCTTCTGGCTCTGACATCTCATACTTCTTCTGGCTCTGACCTCTCAGACTGATTCTGGCTCTGACCTCTCAGACTGATTCTGGCTCTGACCTCTCAGTCTGATTCCGGCTCTGACCTCTCATACTGATTCTGGCTCTGACGTCTCATACTGATTCTGGCTCTGACGTCTCATACTGATTCTGGCTCTGACGTCTCATACTGATTCTGGCTCTGACGTCTCATACTGATTCCGGTTCGGACCTCTCAGTCTGATTCCGGATCTGACCTCTCAGTCTGATTCCGGCTCTGACCTCTCATATTGATTCCAGCTCTGACCTCTCAGACCGATTCTGGCTCTGATCTCTCAGACCGATTCTGGCTCTGATCTCTCAGACCGATTCTGGCTATGACCTCTCAGACCGATTCTGGCTCTGACCTCTCAGACCGATTCTGGCTCTGACCTCTGATACCGATTCTGGCTCTGATCTCTCAGACCGATTCTGGCTCTGACCTCTCAGACCGATTCTGTCTCGGACCTTTCATACTGCTTCTGGTTCTGTCCTCTCAGACTGATTCTGCCTCTGACCTCTCATACTGCTTCTGGCTCTGATCTCTGACTGATTCTGACTCTGATCTCTCATACTAATTCTGGCTCTGATCTCTCAGACCGTTTCTGGCTTTGACCTTTCATACTGATTCTGGCTCTGATCTCTCAGACTGATTCTGACTCTGATCTCTCAGAATGATTCTGGCTCTGACCTCTCAGACTGATTCTGACTCTGATCTCTCAGACCGATTCTGACTCTGATCTCTCAGACCGATTCTGGCTCTGATCTTTCAGACCGATTCTGGCTCTGATCTCTCAGACCGATTCTGGCTCTGACCTCTCAGACCGATTCTGGCTCTGACCTCTCATACTGATTCTGGCTCTGATCTCTCACACCAATTCTGGCTCTGATCTCTCAGACCGATTCTGACTCTGACCTTTCATACTGATTCTGGCTCTGACCTCTCAGACTGATTCTGGCTCTGACCTCTCAGACTGATTCTGGCTCTGACCTCTCAAACTGATACTGGCTCTGACGTCTCTTACTGATTCTGGCTCTGACGTCTCATACTGATTCTGGCTCTGACGTCTCATACTGATTCTGGCTCTGACGTCTCATACTGATTCTGGCTCTGACGTCTCATACTGATTCCGGTTCGGACCTCTCAGTCTGATTCCGGCTCTGACCTCTCAGTCTGATTCCGGCTCTGACCTCTCATATTGATTCCAGCTCTGACCTCTCATACTGATTCTGGCTCTGACCTCTCAGACCGATTCTGCCTCTGATCTCTCAGACCGATTCTGGCTCTGATCTCTCAGACCGATTCTGGCTCTGATCTCTCAGACCGATTCTGGTTCTGACCTCTCAGACCGATTCTGGCTCTGACCTCTCAGACCGATTCTGGCTCTGACCTCTGATACCGATTCTGGCTCTGTTCTCTCAGACCGATTCTGGCACTGACCTCTCAGACCGATTCTGTCTCTGACCTTTCATACTGCTTCTGGTTCCGTCCTCTCAGACTGATTCTGCCTCTGACCTCTCATACTGCTTCTGGCTCTGATCTCTGACTGATTCTGACTCTGATTTTTCATACTAATTCTGGCTCTGATCTCTCAGACCGTTTCTGGCTTTGATCTTTCATACTGATTCTGGCTCTGATCTCTCAGACTGATTCTGACTCTGATCTCTCAGAATGATTCTGGCTCTGATCTCTCAGACCGATTCTGGCTCTGACCTTTCATACTGATTCTGGCTCTGACCTTTCATACTGATTCTGGCTCTGATCTCTCATACTGATTCTGGCTCTGATCTCTCAGACCGATTTTGGCTCTGATCTCTCAGACCGATTCTGGCTCTGATCTCTCAGACCGATTCTGGCTCTGATCTCTCAGACCGATTCTGGCTCTGATCTCTCAGACCGATTCTGGCTCTGACCTTTCATACTGATTCTGGCTCTGATCTCTCAGACTGATTCTGACTCTGATCTCTCATACTGAGTCTGGCTCTGATCTCTCAGACCGATTCTGGCTCTGACCTCTCATACTGATTCTGGCTCTGACCTCTCATACTGATTCTGGCTCTGACCTTTCATACTGATTCTGGCTCTGATCATTCATACTGATTCTGGCTCTGATCTCTCAGACCGATTCTGGCTCTGATCTCTCAGACCGATTCTGGCTCTGATCTCTCAGACCGATTCTGGCTCTGATCTCTCAGACCGATTCTGGCTCTGAACTCTCAGACCGAATCTGGCTCTGATCTCTCAGACCGATTCTGGCTCTGACCTCTCAGACCGATTCTGGCTCTGACCTCTCAGACCGATTCTGGCTCTGACCTCTCTGACCGATTCTGGCTCTGACCTCTCAGACCGATTCTGGCTCTGATTTGTCAGACTGATTCTGGCTCTGACCTTTCATACTGATTCTGGCTCTGACCTCTCATACTGATTCTGGCTCTGATCTCTCATACTGATTCTGGCTCTGATCTCTCAGACCGATTCTGGCTCTGATCTCTCAGACCGATTCTGGCTCTGATCTCTCAGACCGATTCTGGCTCTGACCTCTCAGACCGATTCTGGCTCTGACCTTTCATACTGATTCTGGCTCTGATCTCTCAGACTGATTCTGACTCTTATCTCTCATACAGATTCTGGCTCTGATCTCTCAGACCGATTCTGGCTTTGATCTCTCAGACCGATTCTGGCTCTGACCTCTCAGACCGATTTTGGCTCTGACCTTTCATACTGATTCTGGCTCTGATCTCTCAGACTGATTCTGACTCTAATCTCTCAGACTGATTCTGGCTCTGATCTCTCAGACCGATTCTGGCTCTGACCTCTCAGACCGATTCTGGCTCTGACCTTTAATACTGCTTCTGGTTCCGTCCTCTCAGACTGATTCTGCCTCTGACCTCTCATACTGCTTCTGGCTCTGATCTCTGACTGATTCTGACTCTGATCTCTCATACTAATTCTGGCTCTGATCTCTCAGACCGTTTCTGGCTCTGACCTTTCATACTGATTCTGGCTCTGATCTCTCAGACTGATTCTGACTCTGATCTCTCAGAATGATTCTGGCTCTGATCTCTCGGACTGATTCTGACTCTGATCTCTCAGACTGATTCTGACTCTGATCTCTCAGACCGATTCTGGCTCTGATCTCTCAGACCGATTCTGTCTCTGACCTCTCAGACCGATTCTGGCTCTGACCTCTCATACTGATTCTGGCTCTGATCTCTCACACCGATTCTGGCTCTGACCTCTCAGACTGATTCTAGCTCTGATCTCTCAGACCGATTCTGGCTCTGACCTTTCATACTGATTCTGGCTCTGATCTCTCAGACCGATTCTGGCTCTGATCTCTCAGACCGATTCTGGCTCTGATCTCTCACACCGATTCTGGCTCTGACCTCTCAGACTGATTCTGGCTCTGACCTTTCAGACTGCTTCTGGTTCTGACATCTCATACTTCTTCTGGCTCTGACCTCTCTGACCGATTCTGGCTCTGACCTCTCAGACTGATTCTGGCTCTGATCTCTCAGACTGATTCTGGCTCTGATCTCTCAGACCGATTCTGGCTCTGATCTCTCAGACCGATTCTGGCTCTGACCTTTCATACTGATTCTGGCTCTGATCTCTCAGATCGATTCTGGCTCTGATCTCTCAGACCGATTCTGGCTCTGATCTCTCAGACCGATTCTGGCTCTGACCTTTCATACTGATTCTGGCTCTGATCTCTCAGACCGATTCTGGATCTGACCTTTCATACTGATTCTGGCTCTGACCTTTCATACTGATTCTGGCTCTGATCTCTCATACTGATTCTGGCTCTGATCTCTCAGACCGATTTTGGCTCTGATCTCTCAGACCGATTCTGGCTCTGATCTCTCAGACCGATTCTGGCTCTGATCTCTCAGACCGATTCTGGCTCTGATCTCTCAGACCGATTCTGGCTCTGATCTCTCAACCGATTCTGGCTCTGACCTTTCATACTGATTCTGGCTCTGATCTCTCAGACTGATTCTGACTCTGATCTCTCATACTGAGTCTGGCTCTGATCTCTCAGACCGATTCTGGCTCTGACCTCTCATACTGATTCTGGCTCTGACCTCTCATACTGATTCTGGCTCTGATCTCTCAGACCGATTCTGGCTCTGACCTCTCAGACCGATTCTGGCTCTGATCTCTCAGACTGATTCTGACTCTGATCTCTCATACTGATTCTGGCTCTGATCTCTCAGACCGATTCTGGCTCTGATCTCTCAGACCGATTCTGGCTCTGACCTCTCAGACCGATTCTGGCTCTGACCTTTCATACTCATTCTGGCTCTGATCTCTCAGACCGATTCTGGCTCTGATCTCTCAGACCGATTGTGGCTCTGACCTCTCAGACCGATTCTGGCTCTGACCTCTCAGACTGATTCTGGCTCTGACCTCTCCGACTGATCCTGGCTTTGACCTCTCAGACTGATTCCGGCTCTGACCTCTCATACTGATTCTGGCTCTGATCTCTCAGACTGATTCTGACTCTGATCTCTCAGACCGATTCTGGCTCTGATCTCTCAAACCGATTCTGGCTCTGACCTCTCAGACCGATTCTGGCTCTGACCTCTCATACTGATTCTGGCTCTGATCTCTCAGACCGATTCTGGCTCTGACCTCTCAGACCGATTCTGGCTCTGAACTTTCATACTGCTTCTGGTTCTGTCCTCTCAGACTGATTCTGCCTCTGACCTCTCATACTGCTTCTGGCTCTGACCTTTCATACTGCTTCTGGCTCTGACCTCTTAGACCGATTCTGGCTCTGATCTTTCATACTGCTTCTGGTTCTGTCCTCTCAGACCGATTCTGGCTCTGACCTCTCAGACCGATTCTGGCTCTGATCTTTCATACTGCTTCTGGTTCTGTCCTCTCAGACTTATTCTGGCTCTGTCCTCTCATACTGTTTCTGGCTCTGACCTCTCAGACTGCTTCTGGCTCTGACATCTCATACTTCTTCTGGCTCTGACCTCTCAGACTGATTCTGGCTCTGACCTCTCAGACTGATTCTGGCTCTGACCTCTCAGTCTGATTCCGGCTCTGACCTCTCATACTGATTCTGGCTCTGACGTCTCATACTGATTCTGGCTCTGACGTCTCATACTGATTCTGGCTCTGACGTCTCATACTGATTCCGGTTCGGACCTCTCAGTCTGATTCCGGATCTGACCTCTCAGTCTGATTCCAGCTCTGACCTCTCATATTGATTCCAGCTCTGACCTCTCAGACCGATTCTGGCTCTGATCTCTCAGACCGATTCTGGCTCTGATCTCTCAGACCGATTCTGGCTCTGACCTCTCAGACCGATTCTGGCTCTGACCTCTCAGACCGATTCTGGCTCTGACCTCTGATACCGATTCTGGCTCTGATCTCTCAGACCGATTCTGGCTCTGACCTCTCAGACCGATTCTGTCTCTGACCTTTCATACTGCTTCTGGTTCTGTCCTCTCAGACTGATTCTGCCTCTGACCTCTCATACTGCTTCTGGCTCTGATCTCTGACTGATTCTGACTCTGATCTCTCATACTAATTCTGGCTCTGATCTCTCAGACCGTTTCTGGCTTTGACCTTTCATACTGATTCTGGCTCTGATCTCTCAGACTGATTCTGGCTCTGATCTCTCAGACTGATTCTGACTCTGATCTCTCAGACTGATTCTGACTCTGATCTCTCAGACCGATTCTGGCTCTGATCTCTCAGACTGATTCTGACTCTGATCTCTCAGACCGATTCTGGCTCTGATCTCTCAGACCGATTCTGGCTCTGATCTCTCAGACCGATTCTGGCTCTGACCTTTCATACTGATTCTGGCTCTGACCTCTCAGACTGATTCTGGCTCTGACCTCTCAGACTGATTCTGGCTCTGACCTCTCAAACTGATACTGGCTCTGACGTCTCTTACTGATTCTGGCTCTGACGTCTCATACTGATTCTGGCTCTGACGTCTCATACTGATTCTGGCTCTGACGTCTCATACTGATTCTGGCTCTGACGTCTCATACTGATTCCGGTTCGGACCTCTCAGTCTGATTCCGGCTCTGACCTCTCAGTCTGATTCCGGCTCTGACCTCTCATATTGATTCCAGCTCTGACCTCTCATACTGATTTTGGCTCTGACCTCATACTAATTCTGCCTCTGATCTCTCAGACCGATTCTGGCTCTGATCTCTCAGACCGATTCTGGCTCTGATCTCTCAGACCGATTCTGGCTCTGATCTCTCAGACCAATTCTGGCTCTGACCTTTCATACTGATTCTGGCTCTGATCTCTCAGACCGATTCTGGCTCTGATCTCTCAGACCGATTCTGGCTCTGACCTTTCATACTGATTCTGGCTCTGACCTCTCAGACTGATTCTGGCTCTGACCTCTCAGACTGATTCTGCCTCTGACCTCTCAAACTGATACTGGCTCTGACGTCTCTTACTGATTCTGGCTCTGACGTCTCATACTGATTCTGGCTCTGACGTCTCATACTGATTCTGGCTCTGACGTCTTATACTGATTCTGGCTCTGACGTCTCATACTGATTCCGGTTCGGACCTCTCAGTCTGATTCCGGCTCTGACCTCTCAGTCTGATTCCGGCTCTGACCTCTCATATTGATTAAAGCTCTGACCTCTCATACTGATTCTGGCTCTGACCTCTCAGACCGATTCTGCCTCTGATCTCTCAGACCGATTCTGGCTCTGATCTCTCAGACCGATTCTGGCTCTGATCTCTCAGACCGATTCTGGTTCTGACCTCTCAGACCGATTCTGGCTCTGACCTCTCAGACCGATTCTGGCTCTGACCTCTGATACCGATTCTGGCTCTGTTCTCTCAGACCGATTCTGGCACTGACCTCTCAGACCGATTCTGTCTCTGACCTTTCATACTGCTTCTGGTTCCGTCCTCTCAGACTGATTCTGCCTCTGACCTCTCATACTGCTTCTGGCTCTGATCTCTGACTGATTCTGACTCTGATTTTTCATACTAATTCTGGCTCTGATCTCTCAGACCGTTTCTGGCTTTGATCTTTCATACTGATTCTGGCTCTGATCTCTCAGACTGATTCTGACTCTGATCTCTCAGAATGATTCTGGCTCTGATCTCTCAGACCGATTCTGGCTCTGACCTTTCATACTGATTCTGGCTCTGACCTTTCATACTGATTCTGGCTCTGATCTCTCATACTGATTCTGGCTCTGATCTCTCAGACCGATTTTGGCTCTGATCTCTCAGACCGATTCTGGCTCTGACCTTTCATACTGATTCTGGCTCTGATCTCTCAGACTGATTCTGACTCTGATCTCTCATACTGAGTCTGGTTCTGATCTCTCAGACCGATTCTGGCTCTGACCTCTCATACTGATTCTGGCTCTGACCTCTCATACTGATTCCGGCTCTGATCTCTCAGACCGATTCTGGCTCTGACCTCTCAGACCGATTCTGGCTCTGATCTCTCAGACCGATTCTGGCTCTGATCTCTCAGACCGATTCTGGCTCTGATCTCTCAGACCGATTCTGGCTCTTACCTTTCATACTGATTCTGGCTCTGATCTCTCAGACTGATTCTGACTCTGATCTCTCATACTGAGTCTGGCTCTGATCTCTCAGACCGATTCTGGCTCTGACCTCTCATACTGATTCTGGCTCTGACCTCTCATACTGATTCTGGCTCTGATCTCTCAGACCGATTCTGGCTCTGACCTCTCAGACCGATTCTGGCTCTGATCTCTCAGACCGATTCTGGCTCTGATCTCTCAGACCGATTCTGGCTCTGACCTCTCAGACCAATTCTGGCTCTGACCTTTCATACTCATTCTGGCTCTGATCTCTCAGACTGATTCTGACTCTGATCTCTCATACTGACTCTGGCTCTGATCTCTCAGACCGATTCTGGCTCTGATCTCTCAGACCGATTGTGGCTCTGACCTCTCAGACCGATTCTGGCTCTGACCTCTCAGACTGATTCTGGCTCTGACCTCTCAGACTGATCCTGGCTTTGACCTCTCAGACTGATTCCGGCTCTGACCTCTCATACTGATTCTGGCTCTGATCTCTCAAACCGATTCTGGCTCTGACCTCTCAGACCGATTCTGGCTCTGACCTCTCATACTGATTCTGGCTCTGATCTCTCAGACCGATTCTGGCTCTGACCTCTCAGACCGATTCTGGCTCTGAACTTTCATACTGCTTCTGGTTCTGTCCTCTCAGACTGATTCTGCCTCTGACCTCTCATACTGCTTCTGGCTCTGACCTTTCATACTGCTTCTGGCTCTGACCTCTTAGACCGATTCTGGCTCTGATCTTTCATACTGCTTCTGGTTCTGTCCTCTCAGACCGATTCTGGCTCTGACCTCTCAGACCGATTCTGGCTCTGATCTTTCATACTGCTTCTGGTTCTGTCCTCTCAGACTGATTCTGGCTCTGTCCTCTCATACTGTTTCTGGCTCTGACCTCTCAGACTGCTTCTGGCTCTGACATCTCATACTTCTTCTGGCTCTGACCTCTCAGACTGATTCTGGCTCTGACCTCTCAGACTGATTCTGGCTCTGACCTCTCAGTCTGATTCCGGCTCTGACCTCTCATACTGATTCTGGCTCTGACGTCTCATACTGATTCTGGCTCTGACGTCTCATACTGATTCTGGCTCTGACGTCTCATACTGATTCTGGCTCTGACGTCTCATACTGATTCCGGTTCGGACCTCTCAGTCTGATTCCGGATCTGACCTCTCAGTCTGATTCCGGCTCTGACCTCTCATATTGATTCCAGCTCTGACCTCTCAGACCGATTCTGGCTCTGATCTCTCAGACCGATTCTGGCTCTGATCTCTCAGACCGATTCTGGCTCTGACCTCTCAGACCGATTCTGGCTCTGACCTCTCAGACCGATTCTGGCTCTGACCTCTGATACCGATTCTGGCTCTGATCTCTCAGACCGATTCTGGCTCTGACCTCTCAGACCGATTCTGTCTCTGACCTTTCATACTGCTTCTGGTTCTGTCCTCTCAGACTGATTCTGCCTCTGACCTCTCATACTGCTTCTGGCTCTGATCTCTGACTGATTCTGACTCTGATCTCTCATACTAATTCTGGCTCTGATCTCTCAGACCGTTTCTGGCTTTGACCTTTCATACTGATTCTGGCTCTGATCTCTCAGACTGATTCTGACTCTGATCTCTCAGAATGATTCTGGCTCTGACCTCTCAGACTGATTCTGACTCTGATCTCTCAGACCGATTCTGACTCTGATCTCTCAGACCGATTCTGGCTCTGATCTCTCAGACCGATTCTGGCTCTGATCTCTCAGACCGATTCTGGCTCTGACCTCTCAGACCGATTCTGGCTCTGACCTCTCATACTGATTCTGGCTCTGATCTCTCACACCAATTCTGGCTCTGATCTCTCAGACCGATTCTGGCTCTGACCTTTCATACTGATTCTGGCTCTGACCTCTCAGACTGATTCTGGCTCTGACCTCTCAGACTGATTCTGGCTCTGACCTCTCAAACTGATACTGGCTCTGACGTCTCTTACTGATTCTGGCTCTGACGTCTCATACTGATTCTGGCTCTGACGTCTCATACTGATTCTGGCTCTGACGTCTCATACTGATTCTGGCTCTGACGTCTCATACTGATTCCGGTTCGGACCTCTCAGTCTGATTCCGGCTCTGACCTCTCAGTCTGATTCCGGCTCTGACCTCTCATATTGATTCCAGCTCTGACCTCTCATACTGATTTTGGCTCTGACCTCATACTAATTCTGCCTCTGATCTCTCAGACCGATTCTGGCTCTGATCTCTCAGACCGATTCTGGCTCTGATCTCTCAGACCGATTCTGGCTCTGATCTCTCAGACCAATTCTGGCTCTGACCTTTCATACTGATTCTGGCTCTGATCTCTCAGACCGATTCTGGCTCTGATCTCTCAGACCGATTCTGGCTCTGACCTTTCATACTGATTCTGGCTCTGACCTCTCAGACTGATTCTGGCTCTGACCTCTCAGACTGATTCTGCCTCTGACCTCTCAAACTGATACTGGCTCTGACGTCTCTTACTGATTCTGGCTCTGACGTCTCATACTGATTCTGGCTCTGACGTCTCATACTGATTCTGGCTCTGACGTCTTATACTGATTCTGGCTCTGACGTCTCATACTGATTCCGGTTCGGACCTCTCAGTCTGATTCCGGCTCTGACCTCTCAGTCTGATTCCGGCTCTGACCTCTCATATTGATTAAAGCTCTGACCTCTCATACTGATTCTGGCTCTGACCTCTCAGACCGATTCTGCCTCTGATCTCTCAGACCGATTCTGGCTCTGATCTCTCAGACCGATTCTGGCTCTGATCTCTCAGACCGATTCTGGTTCTGACCTCTCAGACCGATTCTGGCTCTGACCTCTCAGACCGATTCTGGCTCTGACCTCTGATACCGATTCTGGCTCTGTTCTCTCAGACCGATTCTGGCACTGACCTCTCAGACCGATTCTGTCTCTGACCTTTCATACTGCTTCTGGTTCCGTCCTCTCAGACTGATTCTGCCTCTGACCTCTCATACTGCTTCTGGCTCTGATCTCTGACTGATTCTGACTCTGATTTTTCATACTAATTCTGGCTCTGATCTCTCAGACCGTTTCTGGCTTTGATCTTTCATACTGATTCTGGCTCTGATCTCTCAGACTGATTCTGACTCTGATCTCTCAGAATGATTCTGGCTCTGATCTCTCAGACCGATTCTGGCTCTGACCTTTCATACTGATTCTGGCTCTGACCTTTCATACTGATTCTGGCTCTGATCTCTCATACTGATTCTGGCTCTGATCTCTCAGACCGATTTTGGCTCTGATCTCTCAGACCGATTCTGGCTCTGACCTTTCATACTGATTCTGGCTCTGATCTCTCAGACTGATTCTGACTCTGATCTCTCATACTGAGTCTGGTTCTGATCTCTCAGACCGATTCTGGCTCTGACCTCTCATACTGATTCTGGCTCTGACCTCTCATACTGATTCCGGCTCTGATCTCTCAGACCGATTCTGGCTCTGACCTCTCAGACCGATTCTGGCTCTGATCTCTCAGACCGATTCTGGCTCTGATCTCTCAGACCGATTCTGGCTCTGATCTCTCAGACCGATTCTGGCTCTTACCTTTCATACTGATTCTGGCTCTGATCTCTCAGACTGATTCTGACTCTGATCTCTCATACTGAGTCTGGCTCTGATCTCTCAGACCGATTCTGGCTCTGACCTCTCATACTGATTCTGGCTCTGACCTCTCATACTGATTCTGGCTCTGATCTCTCAGACCGATTCTGGCTCTGACCTCTCAGACCGATTCTGGCTCTGATCTCTCAGACCGATTCTGGCTCTGATCTCTCAGACCGATTCTGGCTCTGACCTCTCAGACCAATTCTGGCTCTGACCTTTCATACTCATTCTGGCTCTGATCTCTCAGACTGATTCTGACTCTGATCTCTCATACTGACTCTGGCTCTGATCTCTCAGACCGATTCTGGCTCTGATCTCTCAGACCGATTGTGGCTCTGACCTCTCAGACCGATTCTGGCTCTGACCTCTCAGACTGATTCTGGCTCTGACCTCTCAGACTGATCCTGGCTTTGACCTCTCAGACTGATTCCGGCTCTGACCTCTCATACTGATTCTGGCTCTGATCTCTCAAACCGATTCTGGCTCTGACCTCTCAGACCGATTCTGGCTCTGACCTCTCATACTGATTCTGGCTCTGATCTCTCAGACCGATTCTGGCTCTGACCTCTCAGACCGATTCTGGCTCTGAACTTTCATACTGCTTCTGGTTCTGTCCTCTCAGACTGATTCTGCCTCTGACCTCTCATACTGCTTCTGGCTCTGACCTTTCATACTGCTTCTGGCTCTGACCTCTTAGACCGATTCTGGCTCTGATCTTTCATACTGCTTCTGGTTCTGTCCTCTCAGACCGATTCTGGCTCTGACCTCTCAGACCGATTCTGGCTCTGATCTTTCATACTGCTTCTGGTTCTGTCCTCTCAGACTGATTCTGGCTCTGTCCTCTCATACTGTTTCTGGCTCTGACCTCTCAGACTGCTTCTGGCTCTGACATCTCATACTTCTTCTGGCTCTGACCTCTCAGACTGATTCTGGCTCTGACCTCTCAGACTGATTCTGGCTCTGACCTCTCAGTCTGATTCCGGCTCTGACCTCTCATACTGATTCTGGCTCTGACGTCTCATACTGATTCTGGCTCTGACGTCTCATACTGATTCTGGCTCTGACGTCTCATACTGATTCTGGCTCTGACGTCTCATACTGATTCCGGTTCGGACCTCTCAGTCTGATTCCGGATCTGACCTCTCAGTCTGATTCCGGCTCTGACCTCTCATATTGATTCCAGCTCTGACCTCTCAGACCGATTCTGGCTCTGATCTCTCAGACCGATTCTGGCTCTGATCTCTCAGACCGATTCTGGCTCTGACCTCTCAGACCGATTCTGGCTCTGACCTCTCAGACCGATTCTGGCTCTGACCTCTGATACCGATTCTGGCTCTGATCTCTCAGACCGATTCTGGCTCTGACCTCTCAGACCGATTCTGTCTCTGACCTTTCATACTGCTTCTGGTTCTGTCCTCTCAGACTGATTCTGCCTCTGACCTCTCATACTGCTTCTGGCTCTGATCTCTGACTGATTCTGACTCTGATCTCTCATACTAATTCTGGCTCTGATCTCTCAGACCGTTTCTGGCTTTGACCTTTCATACTGATTCTGGCTCTGATCTCTCAGACTGATTCTGACTCTGATCTCTCAGAATGATTCTGGCTCTGACCTCTCAGACTGATTCTGACTCTGATCTCTCAGACCGATTCTGACTCTGATCTCTCAGACCGATTCTGGCTCTGATCTCTCAGACCGATTCTGGCTCTGATCTCTCAGACCGATTCTGGCTCTGACCTCTCAGACCGATTCTGGCTCTGACCTCTCATACTGATTCTGGCTCTGATCTCTCACACCAATTCTGGCTCTGATCTCTCAGACCGATTCTGGCTCTGACCTTTCATACTGATTCTGGCTCTGACCTCTCAGACTGATTCTGGCTCTGACCTCTCAGACTGATTCTGGCTCTGACCTCTCAAACTGATACTGGCTCTGACGTCTCTTACTGATTCTGGCTCTGACGTCTCATACTGATTCTGGCTCTGACGTCTCATACTGATTCTGGCTCTGACGTCTCATACTGATTCTGGCTCTGACGTCTCATACTGATTCCGGTTCGGACCTCTCAGTCTGATTCCGGCTCTGACCTCTCAGTCTGATTCCGGCTCTGACCTCTCATATTGATTCCAGCTCTGACCTCTCATACTGATTCTGGCTCTGACCTCTCAGACCGATTCTGCCTCTGATCTCTCAGACCGATTCTGGCTCTGATCTCTCAGACCGATTCTGGCTCTGATCTCAGACCGATTCTGGTTCTGACCTCTCAGACCGATTCTGGCTCTGACCTCTCAGACCGATTCTGGCTCTGACCTCTGATACCGATTCTGGCTCTGTTCTCTCAGACCGATTCTGGCACTGACCTCTCAGACCGATTCTGTCTCTGACCTTTCATACTGCTTCTGGTTCCGTCCTCTCAGACTGATTCTGCCTCTGACCTCTCATACTGCTTCTGGCTCTGATCTCTGACTGATTCTGACTCTGATTTTTCATACTAATTCTGGCTCTGATCTCTCAGACCGTTTCTGGCTTTGATCTTTCATACTGATTCTGGCTCTGATCTCTCAGACTGATTCTGACTCTGATCTCTCAGAATGATTCTGGCTCTGATCTCTCAGACCGATTCTGGCTCTGACCTTTCATACTGATTCTGGCTCTGACCTTTCATACTGATTCTGGCTCTGATCTCTCATACTGATTCTGGCTCTGATCTCTCAGACCGATTTTGGCTCTGATCTCTCAGACCGATTCTGGCTCTGATCTCTCAGACCGATTCTGGCTCTGATCTCTCAGACCGATTCTGGCTCTGATCTCTCAGACCGATTCTGGCTCTGACCTTTCATACTGATTCTGGCTCTGATCTCTCAGACTGATTCTGACTCTGATCTCTCATACTGAGTCTGGCTCTGATCTCTCAGACCGATTCTGGCTCTGACCTCTCATACTGATTCTGGCTCTGACCTCTCATACTGATTCTGGCTCTGACCTTTCATACTGATTCTGGCTCTGATCTCTCATACTGATTCTGGCTCTAATCTCTCAGACCGATTCTGGCTCTGATCTCTCAGACCGATTCTGGCTCTGATCTCTCAGACCGATTCTGGCTCTGATCTCTCAGACCGATTCTGGCTCTGAACTCTCAGACCGAATCTGGCTCTGATCTCTCAGACCGATTCTGGCTCTGACCTCTCAGCCCGATTCTGGCTCTGACCTCTCAGACCGATTCTGGCTCTGACCTCTCTGACCGATTCTGGCTCTGACCTCTCAGACCGATTCTGGCTCTGATTTGTCAGACTGATTCTGGCTCTGACCTTTCATACTGATTCTGGCTCTGACCTCTCATACTGATTCTGGCTCTGATCTCTCATACTGATTCTGGCTCTGATCTCTCAGACCGATTCTGGCTCTGATCTCTCAGACCGATTCTGGCTCTGATCTCTCAGACCGATTCTGGCTCTGATCTCTCAGACCGATTCTGGCTCTGATCTCTCAGACCGATTCTGGCTCTGATCTCTCAGACCGATTCTGGCTCTGACCTCTCAGACCGATTCTGGCTCTGACCTTTCATACTGATTCTGGCTCTGATCTCTCAGACTGATTCTGACTCTGATCTCTCATACAGATTCTGGCTCTGATCTCTCAGACCGATTCTGGCTTTGATCTCTCAGACCGATTCTGGCTCTGACCTCTCAGACCGATTCTGGCTCTGACCTTTCATACTGATTCTGGCTCTGATCTCTCAGACTGATTCTGACTCTAATCTCTCAGACTGATTCTGGCTCTGATCTCTCAGACCGATTCTGGCTCTGACCTCTCAGACCGATTCTGGCTCTGACCTTTAATACTGCTTCTGGTTCCGTCCTCTCAGACTGATTCTGCCTCTGACCTCTCATACTGCTTCTGGCTCTGATCTCTGACTGATTCTGACTCTGATCTCTCATACTAATTCTGGCTCTGATCTCTCAGACCGTTTCTGGCTCTGACCTTTCATACTGATTCTGGCTCTGATCTCTCAGACTGATTCTGACTCTGATCTCTCAGAATGATTCTGGCTCTGATCTCTCGGACTGATTCTGACTCTGATCTCTCAGACTGATTCTGACTCTGATCTCTCAGACCGATTCTGGCTCTGATCTCTCAGACCGATTCTGTCTCTGACCTCTCAGACCGATTCTGGCTCTGACCTCTCATACTGATTCTGGCTCTGATCTCTCACACCGATTCTGGCTCTGACCTCTCAGACTGATTCTAGCTCTGATCTCTCAGACCGATTCTGGCTCTGACCTTTCATACTGATTCTGGCTCTGATCTCTCAGACCGATTCTGGCTCTGATCTCTCAGACCGATTCTGGCTCTGATCTCTCACACCGATTCTGGCTCTGACCTCTCAGACTGATTCTGGCTCTGACCTTTCAGACTGCTTCTGGTTCTGACATCTCATACTTCTTCTGGCTCTGACCTCTCTGACCGATTCTGGCTCTGACCTCTCAGACTGATTCTGGCTCTGATCTCTCAGACTGATTCTGGCTCTGATCTCTCAGACCGATTCTGGCTCTGATCTCTCAGACCGATTCTGGCTCTGACCTTTCATACTGATTCTGGCTCTGATCTCTCAGATCGATTCTGGCTCTGATCTCTCAGACCGATTCTGGCTCTGATCTCTCAGACCGATTCTGGCTCTGACCTTTCATACTGATTCTGGCTCTGATCTCTCAGACCGATTCTGGATCTGACCTTTCATACTGATTCTGGCTCTGACCTTTCATACTGATTCTGGCTCTGATCTCTCATACTGATTCTGGCTCTGATCTCTCAGACCGATTTTGGCTCTGATCTCTCAGACCGATTCTGGCTCTGATCTCTCAGACCGATTCTGGCTCTGATCTCTCAGACCGATTCTGGCTCTGATCTCTCAGACCGATTCTGGCTCTGATCTCTCAACCGATTCTGGCTCTGACCTTTCATACTGATTCTGGCTCTGATCTCTCAGACTGATTCTGACTCTGATCTCTCATACTGAGTCTGGCTCTGATCTCTCAGACCGATTCTGGCTCTGACCTCTCATACTGATTCTGGCTCTGACCTCTCATACTGATTCTGGCTCTGATCTCTCAGACCGATTCTGGCTCTGACCTCTCAGACCGTTTCTGGCTCTGATCTCTCAGACTGATTCTGACTCTGATCTCTCATACTGATTCTGGCTCTGATCTCTCAGACCGATTCTGGCTCTGATCTCTCAGACCGATTCTGGCTCTGACCTCTCAGACCGATTCTGGCTCTGACCTTTCATACTCATTCTGGCTCTGATCTCTCAGACCGATTCTGGCTCTGATCTCTCAGACCGATTGTGGCTCTGACCTCTCAGACCGATTCTGGCTCTGACCTCTCAGACTGATTCTGGCTCTGACCTCTCAGACTGATCTTGGCTTTGACCTCTCAGACTGATTCCGGCTCTGACCTCTCATACTGATTCTGGCTCTGATCTCTCAGACTGATTCTGACTCTGATCTCTCAGACCGATTCTGGCTCTGATCTCTCAAACCGATTCTGGCTCTGACCTCTCAGACCGATTCTGGCTCTGACCTCTCATACTGATTCTGGCTCTGATCTCTCAGACCGATTCTGGCTCTGACCTCTCAGACCGATTCTGGCTCTGAAGTTTCATACTGCTTCTGGTTCTGTCCTCTCAGACTGATTCTGCCTCTGACCTCTCATACTGCTTCTGGCTCTGACCTTTCATACTGCTTCTGGCTCTGACCTCTTAGACCGATTCTGGCTCTGATCTTTCATACTGCTTCTGGTTCTGTCCTCTCAGACCGATTCTGGCTCTGACCTCTCAGACCGATTCTGGCTCTGATCTTTCATACTGCTTCTGGTTCTGTCCTCTCAGACTTATTCTGGCTCTGTCCTCTCATACTGTTTCTGGCTCTGACCTCTCAGACTGCTTCTGGCTCTGACATCTCATACTTCTTCTGGCTCTGACCTCTCAGACTGATTCTGGCTCTGACCTCTCAGACTGATTCTGGCTCTGACCTCTCAGTCTGATTCCGGCTCTGACCTCTCATACTGATTCTGGCTCTGACGTCTCATACTGATTCTGGCTCTGACGTCTCATACTGATTCTGGCTCTGACGTCTCATACTGATTCCGGTTCGGACCTCTCAGTCTGATTCCGGATCTGACCTCTCAGTCTGATTCCAGCTCTGACCTCTCATATTGATTCCAGCTCTGACCTCTCAGACCGATTCTGGCTCTGATCTCTCAGACCGATTCTGGCTCTGATCTCTCAGACCGATTCTGGCTCTGACCTCTCAGACCGATTCTGGCTCTGACCTCTCAGACCGATTCTGGCTCTGACCTCTGATACCGATTCTGGCTCTGATCTCTCAGACCGATTCTGGCTCTGACCTCTCAGACCGATTCTGTCTCTGACCTTTCATACTGCTTCTGGTTCTGTCCTCTCAGACTGATTCTGCCTCTGACCTCTCATACTGCTTCTGGCTCTGATCTCTGACTGATTCTGACTCTGATCTCTCATACTAATTCTGGCTCTGATCTCTCAGACCGTTTCTGGCTTTGACCTTTCATACTGATTCTGGCTCTGATCTCTCAGACTGATTCTGGCTCTGACCTCTCAGACCGATTCTGGCTCTGATCTCTCAGACCGATTCTGGCTCTGATCTCTCAGACCGATTCTGGCTCTGATCTCTCAGACTGATTCTGGCTCTGACCTTTCATACTGATTCTGGCTCTGATCTCTCAGACTGATTCTGACTCTGATCTCTCATACTGAGTCTGGCTCTGATCTCTCAGACCGATTCTGGCTCTGACCTCTCATACTGATTCTGGCTCTGACCTCTCATACTGATTCTGGCTCTGATCTCTCAGACCGATTCTGGCTCTGACCTCTCAGACCGATTCTGGCTCTGATCTCTCAGACCGATTCTGGCTCTGATCTCTCAGACCGATTCTGGCTCTGACCTCTCAGACCAATTCTGGCTCTGACCTTTCATACTCATTCTGGCTCTGATCTCTCAGACTGATTCTGACTCTGATCTCTCATACTGACTCTGGCTCTGATCTCTCAGACCGATTCTGGCTCTGATCTCTCAGACCGATTGTGGCTCTGACCTCTCAGACCGATTCTGGCTCTGACCTCTCAGACTGATTCTGGCTCTGACCTCTCAGACTGATCCTGGCTTTGACCTCTCAGACTGATTCCGGCTCTGACCTCTCATACTGATTCTGGCTCTGATCTCTCAGACTGATTCTGACTCTGATCTCTCAGACCGATTCTGGCTCTGATCTCTCAAACCGATTCTGGCTCTGACCTCTCAGACCGATTCTGGCTCTGACCTCTCATACTGATTCTGGCTCTGATCTCTCAGACCGATTCTGGCTCTGACCTCTCAGACCGATTCTGGCTCTGAACTTTCATACTGCTTCTGGTTCTGTCCTCTCAGACTGATTCTGCCTCTGACCTCTCATACTGCTTCTGGCTCTGACCTTTCATACTGCTTCTGGCTCTGACCTCTTAGACCGATTCTGGCTCTGATCTTTCATACTGCTTCTGGTTCTGTCCTCTCAGACCGATTCTGGCTCTGACCTCTCAGACCGATTCTGGCTCTGATCTTTCATACTGCTTCTGGTTCTGTCCTCTCAGACTGATTCTGGCTCTGTCCTCTGATACTGTTTCTGGCTCTGACCTCTCAGACTGCTTCTGGCTCTGACATCTCATACTTCTTCTGGCTCTGACCTCTCAGACTGATTCTGGCTCTGACCTCTCAGACTGATTCTGGCTCTGACCTCTCAGTCTGATTCCGGCTCTGACCTCTCATACTGATTCTGGCTCTGACGTCTCATACTGATTCTGGCTCTGACGTCTCATACTGATTCTGGCTCTGACGTCTCATACTGATTCTGGCTCTGACGTCTCATACTGATTCCGGTTCGGACCTCTCAGTCTGATTCCGGATCTGACCTCTCAGTCTGATTCCGGCTCTGACCTCTCATATTGATTCCAGCTCTGACCTCTCAGACCGATTCTGGCTCTGATCTCTCAGACCGATTCTGGCTCTGATCTCTCAGACCGATTCTGGCTCTGACCTCTCAGACCGATTCTGGCTCTGACCTCTCAGACCGATTCTGGCTCTGACCTCTGATACCGATTCTGGCTCTGATCTCTCAGACCGATTCTGGCTCTGACCTCTCAGACCGATTCTGTCTCTGACCTTTCATACTGCTTCTGGTTCTGTCCTCTCAGACTGATTCTGCCTCTGACCTCTCATACTGCTTCTGGCTCTGATCTCTGACTGATTCTGACTCTGATCTCTCATACTAATTCTGGCTCTGATCTCTCAGACCGTTTCTGGCTTTGACCTTTCATACTGATTCTGGCTCTGATCTCTCAGACTGATTCTGACTCTGATCTCTCAGAATGATTCTGGCTCTGACCTCTCAGACTGATTCTGGCTCTGATCTCTCAGACCGATTCTGGCTCTGATCTCTCAGACCGATTCTGGCTCTGACCTCTCAGACCGATTCTGGCTCTGACCTCTCATACTGATTCTGGCTCTGATCTCTCACACCAATTCTGGCTCTGATCTCTCAGACCGATTCTGGCTCTGACCTTTCATACTGATTCTGGCTCTGACCTCTCAGACTGATTCTGGCTCTGACCTCTCAGACTGATTCTGGCTCTGACCTCTCATACTGATTCTGGCTCTGATCTCTCAGACCGATTCTGGCTCTGACCTCTCAGACCGATTCTGGCTCTGACGTCTCATACTGATTCTGGCTCTGATCTCTCAGACCGATTCTGGCTCTGACCTCTCAGACCAATTCTGGCTCTGACCTTTCATATTCATTCTGGCTCTGATCTCTCAGACTGATTCTGACTCTGATCTCTCATACTGACTCTGGCTCTGATCTCTCAGACCGATTCTGGCTCTGATCTCTCAGACCGATTGTGGCTCTGACCTCTCAGACCGATTCTGGCTCTGACCTCTCAGACTGATTCTGGCTCTGACCTCTCAGACTGATCCTGGCTTTGACCTCTCAGACTGATTCCGGCTCTGACCTCTCATACTGATTCTGGCTCTGATCTCTCAGACTGATTCTGACTCTGATCTCTCAGACCGATTCTGGCTCTGATCTCTCAAACCGATTCTGGCTCTGACCTCTCAGACCGATTCTGGCTCTGACCTCTCATACTGATTCTGGCTCTGATCTCTCAGACCGATTCTGGCTCTGACCTCTCAGACCGATTCTGGCTCTGAACTTTCATACTGCTTCTGGTTCTGTCCTCTCAGACTGATTCTGCCTCTGACCTCTCATACTGCTTCTGGCTCTGACCTTTCATACTGCTTCTGGCTCTGACCTTTCACACTGCTTCTGGCTCTGACCTCTTAGACCGATTCTGGCTCTGATCTTTCATACTGCTTCTGGTTCTGTCCTCTCAGACCGATTCTGGCTCTGACCTCTCAGACCGATTCTGGCTCTGATCTTTCATACTGCTTCTGGTTCTGTCCTCTCAGACTGATTCTGGCTCTGTCCTCTCATACTGTTTCTGGCTCTGACCTCTCAGACTGCTTCTGGCTCTGACATCTCATACTTCTTCTGGCTCTGACCTCTCAGACTGATTCTGGCTCTGACCTCTCAGACTGATTCTGGCTCTGACCTCTCAGTCTGATTCCGGCTCTGACCTCTCATACTGATTCTGGCTCTGACGTCTCATACTGATTCTGGCTCTGACGTCTCATACTGATTCTGGCTCTGACGTCTCATACTGATTCTGGCTCTGACGTCTCATACTGATTCCGGTTCGGACCTCTCAGTCTGATTCCGGATCTGACCTCTCAGTCTGATTCCGGCTCTGACCTCTCATATTGATTCCAGCTCTGACCTCTCAGACCGATTCTGGCTCTGATCTCTCAGACCGATTCTGGCTCTGATCTCTCAGACCGATTCTGGCTATGACCTCTCAGACCGATTCTGGCTCTGACCTCTCAGACCGATTCTGGCTCTGACCTCTGATACCGATTCTGGCTCTGATCTCTCAGACCGATTCTGGCTCTGACCTCTCAGACCGATTCTGTCTCGGACCTTTCATACTGCTTCTGGTTCTGTCCTCTCAGACTGATTCTGCCTCTGACCTCTCATACTGCTTCTGGCTCTGATCTCTGACTGATTCTGACTCTGATCTCTCATACTAATTCTGGCTCTGATCTCTCAGACCGTTTCTGGCTTTGACCTTTCATACTGATTCTGGCTCTGATCTCTCAGACTGATTCTGACTCTGATCTCTCAGAATGATTCTGGCTCTGACCTCTCAGACCGATTCTGACTCTGATCTCTCAGACCGATTCTGACTCTGATCTCTCAGACCGATTCTGGCTCTGATCTCTCAGACCGATTCTGGCTCTGATCTCTCAGACCGATTCTGGCTCTGACCTCTCAGACCGATTCTGGCTCTGACCTCTCATACTGATTCTGGCTCTGATCTCTCACACCAATTCTGGCTCTGATCTCTCAGACCGATTCTGGCTCTGACCTTTCATACTGATTCTGGCTCTGACCTCTCAGACTGATTCTGGCTCTGACCTCTCAGACTGATTCTGGCTCTGACCTCTCAAACTGATACTGGCTCTGACGTCTCTTACTGATTCTGGCTCTGACGTCTCATACTGATTCTGGCTCTGACGTCTCATACTGATTCTGGCTCTGACGTCTCATACTGATTCTGGCTCTGACGTCTCATACTGATTCCGGTTCGGACCTCTCAGTCTGATTCCGGCTCTGACCTCTCAGTCTGATTCCGGCTCTGACCTCTCATATTGATTCCAGCTCTGACCTCTCATACTGATTCTGGCTCTGACCTCTCAGACCGATTCTGCCTCTGATCTCTCAGACCGATTCTGGCTCTGATCTCTCAGACCGATTCTGGCTCTGATCTCTCAGACCGATTCTGGTTCTGACCTCTCAGACCGATTCTGGCTCTGACCTCTCAGACCGATTCTGGCTCTGACCTCTGATACCGATTCTGGCTCTGTTCTCTCAGACCGATTCTGGCACTGACCTCTCAGACCGATTCTGTCTCTGACCTTTCATACTGCTTCTGGTTCCGTCCTCTCAGACTGATTCTGCCTCTGACCTCTCATACTGCTTCTGGCTCTGATCTCTGACTGATTCTGACTCTGATTTTTCATACTAATTCTGGCTCTGATCTCTCAGACCGTTTCTGGCTTTGATCTTTCATACTGATTCTGGCTCTGATCTCTCAGACTGATTCTGACTCTGATCTCTCAGAATGATTCTGGCTCTGATCTCTCAGACCGATTCTGGCTCTGACCTTTCATACTGATTCTGGCTCTGACCTTTCATACTGATTCTGGCTCTGATCTCTCATACTGATTCTGGCTCTGATCTCTCAGACCGATTTTGGCTCTGATCTCTCAGACCGATTCTGGCTCTGATCTCTCAGACCGATTCTGGCTCTGATCTCTCAGACCGATTCTGGCTCTGATCTCTCAGACCGATTCTGGCTCTGACCTTTCATACTGATTCTGGCTCTGATCTCTCAGACTGATTCTGACTCTGATCTCTCATACTGAGTCTGGCTCTGATCTCTCAGACCGATTCTGGCTCTGACCTCTCATACTGATTCTGGCTCTGACCTCTCATACTGATTCTGGCTCTGACCTTTCATACTGATTCTGGCTCTGATCTCTCATACTGATTCTGGCTCTGATCTCTCAGACCGATTCTGGCTCTGATCTCTCAGACCGATTCTGGCTCTGATCTCTCAGACCGATTCTGGCTCTGATCTCTCAGACCGATTCTGGCTCTGAACTCTCAGACCGAATCTGGCTCTGATCTCTCAGACCGATTCTGGCTCTGACCTCTCAGACCGATTCTGGCTCTGACCTCTCTGACCGATTCTGGCTCTGACCTCTCAGACCGATTCTGGCTCTGATTTGTCAGACTGATTCTGGCTCTGACCTTTCATACTGATTCTGGCTCTGACCTCTCATACTGATTCTGGCTCTGATCTCTCATACTGATTCTGGCTCTGATCTCTCAGACCGATTCTGGCTCTGATCTCTCAGACCGATTCTGGCTCTGATCTCTCAGACCGATTCTGGCTCTGACCTCTCAGACCGATTCTGGCTCTGACCTTTCATACTGATTCTGGCTCTGATCTCTCAGACTGATTCTGACTCTGATCTCTCATACAGATTCTGGCTCTGATCTCTCAGACCGATTCTGGCTTTGATCTCTCAGACCGATTCTGGCTCTGACCTCTCAGACCGATTTTGGCTCTGACCTTTCATACTGATTCTGGCTCTGATCTCTCAGACTGATTCTGACTCTAATCTCTCAGACTGATTCTGGCTCTGATCTCTCAGACCGATTCTGGCTCTGACCTCTCAGACCGATTCTGGCTCTGACCTTTAATACTGCTTCTGGTTCCGTCCTCTCAGACTGATTCTGCCTCTGACCTCTCATACTGCTTCTGGCTCTGATCTCTGACTGATTCTGACTCTGATCTCTCATACTAATTCTGGCTCTGATCTCTCAGACCGTTTCTGGCTCTGACCTTTCATACTGATTCTGGCTCTGATCTCTCAGACTGATTCTGACTCTGATCTCTCAGAATGATTCTGGCTCTGATCTCTCGGACTGATTCTGACTCTTATCTCTCAGACTGATTCTGACTCTGATCTCTCAGACCGATTCTGGCTCTGATCTCTCAGACCGATTCTGTCTCTGACCTCTCAGACCGATTCTGGCTCTGACCTCTCATACTGATTCTGGCTCTGATCTCTCACACCGATTCTGGCTCTGACCTCTCAGACTGATTCTAGCTCTGATCTCTCAGACCGATTCTGGCTCTGACCTTTCATACTGATTCTGGCTCTGATCTCTCAGACCGATTCTGGCTCTGATCTCTCAGACCGATTCTGGCTCTGATCTCTCACACCGATTCTGGCTCTGACCTCTCAGACTGATTCTGGCTCTGACCTTTCAGACTGCTTCTGGTTCTGACATCTCATACTTCTTCTGGCTCTGACCTCTCTGACCGATTCTGGCTCTGACCTCTCAGACTGATTCTGGCTCTGATCTCTCAGACTGATTCTGGCTCTGATCTCTCAGACCGATTCTGGCTCTGATCTCTCAGACCGATTCTGGCTCTGACCTTTCATACTGATTCTGGCTCTGATCTCTCAGATCGATTCTGGCTCTGATCTCTCAGACCGATTCTGGCTCTGATCTCTCAGACCGATTCTGGCTCTGACCTTTCATACTGATTCTGGCTCTGATCTCTCAGACCGATTCTGGATCTGACCTTTCATACTGATTCTGGCTCTGACCTTTCATACTGATTCTGGCTCTGATCTCTCATACTGATTCTGGCTCTGATCTCTCAGACCGATTTTGGCTCTGATCTCTCAGACCGATTCTGGCTCTGATCTCTCAGACCGATTCTGGCTCTGATCTCTCAGACCGATTCTGGCTCTGATCTCTCAGACCGATTCTGGCTCTGATCTCTCAACCGATTCTGGCTCTGACCTTTCATACTGATTCTGGCTCTGATCTCTCAGACTGATTCTGACTCTGATCTCTCATACTGAGTCTGGCTCTGATCTCTCAGACCGATTCTGGCTCTGACCTCTCATACTGATTCTGGCTCTGACCTCTCATACTGATTCTGGCTCTGATCTCTCAGACCGATTCTGGCTCTGACCTCTCAGACCGATTCTGGCTCTGATCTCTCAGACTGATTCTGACTCTGATCTCTCATACTGATTCTGGCTCTGATCTCTCAGACCGATTCTGGCTCTGATCTCTCAGACCGATTCTGGCTCTGACCTCTCAGACCGATTCTGGCTCTGACCTTTCATACTCATTCTGGCTCTGATCTCTCAGACCGATTCTGGCTCTGATCTCTCAGACCGATTGTGGCTCTGACCTCTCAGACCGATTCTGGCTCTGACCTCTCAGACTGATTCTGGCTCTGACCTCTCCGACTGATCCTGGCTTTGACCTCTCAGACTGATTCCGGCTCTGACCTCTCATACTGATTCTGGCTCTGATCTCTCAGACTGATTCTGACTCTGATCTCTCAGACCGATTCTGGCTCTGATCTCTCAAACCGATTCTGGCTCTGACCTCTCAGACCGATTCTGGCTCTGACCTCTCATACTGATTCTGGCTCTGATCTCTCAGACCGATTCTGGCTCTGACCTCTCAGACCGATTCTGGCTCTGAACTTTCATACTGCTTCTGGTTCTGTCCTCTCAGACTGATTCTGCCTCTGACCTCTCATACTGCTTCTGGCTCTGACCTTTCATACTGCTTCTGGCTCTGACCTCTTAGACCGATTCTGGCTCTGATCTTTCATACTGCTTCTGGTTCTGTCCTCTCAGACCGATTCTGGCTCTGACCTCTCAGACCGATTCTGGCTCTGATCTTTCATACTGCTTCTGGTTCTGTCCTCTCAGACTTATTCTGGCTCTGTCCTCTCATACTGTTTCTGGCTCTGACCTCTCAGACTGCTTCTGGCTCTGACATCTCATACTTCTTCTGGCTCTGACCTCTCAGACTGATTCTGGCTCTGACCTCTCAGACTGATTCTGGCTCTGACCTCTCAGTCTGATTCCGGCTCTGACCTCTCATACTGATTCTGGCTCTGACGTCTCATACTGATTCTGGCTCTGACGTCTCATACTGATTCTGGCTCTGACGTCTCATACTGATTCCGGTTCGGACCTCTCAGTCTGATTCCGGATCTGACCTCTCAGTCTGATTCCAGCTCTGACCTCTCATATTGATTCCAGCTCTGACCTCTCAGACCGATTCTGGCTCTGATCTCTCAGACCGATTCTGGCTCTGACCTCTCAGACCGATTCTGGCTCTGACCTCTCAGACCGATTCTGGCTCTGACCTCTGATACCGATTCTGGCTCTGATCTCTCAGACCGATTCTGGCTCTGACCTCTCAGACCGATTCTGTCTCTGACCTTTCATACTGCTTCTGGTTCTGTCCTCTCAGACTGATTCTGCCTCTGACCTCTCATACTGCTTCTGGCTCTGATCTCTGACTGATTCTGACTCTGATCTCTCATACTAATTCTGGCTCTGATCTCTCAGACCGTTTCTGGCTTTGACCTTTCATACTGATTCTGGCTCTGATCTCTCAGACTGATTCTGGCTCTGATCTCTCAGACTGATTCTGACTCTGATCTCTCAGACTGATTCTGACTCTGATCTCTCAGACCGATTCTGGCTCTGATCTCTCAGACTGATTCTGACTCTGATCTCTCAGACCGATTCTGGCTCTGATCTCTCAGACCGATTCTGGCTCTGATCTCTCAGACCGATTCTGGCTCTGACCTTTCATACTGATTCTGGCTCTGACCTCTCAGACTGATTCTGGCTCTGACCTCTCAGACTGATTCTGGCTCTGACCTCTCAAACTGATACTGGCTCTGACGTCTCTTACTGATTCTGGCTCTGACGTCTCATACTGATTCTGGCTCTGACGTCTCATACTGATTCTGGCTCTGACGTCTCATACTGATTCTGGCTCTGACGTCTCATACTGATTCCGGTTCGGACCTCTCAGTCTGATTCCGGCTCTGACCTCTCAGTCTGATTCCGGCTCTGACCTCTCATATTGATTCCAGCTCTGACCTCTCATACTGATTTTGGCTCTGACCTCATACTAATTCTGCCTCTGATCTCTCAGACCGATTCTGGCTCTGATCTCTCAGACCGATTCTGGCTCTGATCTCTCAGACCGATTCTGGCTCTGATCTCTCAGACCAATTCTGGCTCTGACCTTTCATACTGATTCTGGCTCTGATCTCTCAGACCGATTCTGGCTCTGATCTCTCAGACCGATTCTGGCTCTGACCTTTCATACTGATTCTGGCTCTGACCTCTCAGACTGATTCTGGCTCTGACCTCTCAGACTGATTCTGCCTCTGACCTCTCAAACTGATACTGGCTCTGACGTCTCTTACTGATTCTGGCTCTGACGTCTCATACTGATTCTGGCTCTGACGTCTCATACTGATTCTGGCTCTGACGTCTTATACTGATTCTGGCTCTGACGTCTCATACTGATTCCGGTTCGGACCTCTCAGTCTGATTCCGGCTCTGACCTCTCAGTCTGATTCCGGCTCTGACCTCTCATATTGATTAAAGCTCTGACCTCTCATACTGATTCTGGCTCTGACCTCTCAGAAAGATTCTGCCTCTGATCTCTCAGACCGATTCTGGCTCTGATCTCTCAGACCGATTCTGGCTCTGATCTCTCAGACCGATTCTGGTTCTGACCTCTCAGACCGATTCTGGCTCTGACCTCTCAGACCGATTCTGGCTCTGACCTCTGATACCGATTCTGGCTCTGTTCTCTCAGACCGATTCTGGCACTGACCTCTCAGACCGATTCTGTCTCTGACCTTTCATACTGCTTCTGGTTCCGTCCTCTCAGACTGATTCTGCCTCTGACCTCTCATACTGCTTCTGGCTCTGATCTCTGACTGATTCTGACTCTGATTTTTCATACTAATTCTGGCTCTGATCTCTCAGACCGTTTCTGGCTTTGATCTTTCATACTGATTCTGGCTCTGATCTCTCAGACTGATTCTGACTCTGATCTCTCAGAATGATTCTGGCTCTGATCTCTCAGACCGATTCTGGCTCTGACCTTTCATACTGATTCTGGCTCTGACCTTTCATACTGATTCTGGCTCTGATCTCTCATACTGATTCTGGCTCTGATCTCTCAGACCGATTTTGGCTCTGATCTCTCAGACCGATTCTGGCTCTGACCTTTCATACTGATTCTGGCTCTGATCTCTCAGACTGATTCTGACTCTGATCTCTCATACTGAGTCTGGTTCTGATCTCTCAGACCGATTCTGGCTCTGACCTCTCATACTGATTCTGGCTCTGACCTCTCATACTGATTCCGGCTCTGATCTCTCAGACCGATTCTGGCTCTGACATCTCAGACCGATTCTGGCTCTGATCTCTCAGACCGATTCTGGCTCTGATCTCTCAGACCGATTCTGGCTCTGATCTCTCAGACCGATTCTGGCTCTGACCTTTCATACTGATTCTGGCTCTGATCTCTCAGACTGATTCTGACTCTGATCTCTCATACTGAGTCTGGCTCTGATCTCTCAGACCGATTCTGGCTCTGACCTCTCATACTGATTCTGGCTCTGACCTCTCATACTGATTCTGGCTCTGATCTCTCAGACCGATTCTGGCTCTGACCTCTCAGACCGATTCTGGCTCTGATCTCTCAGACCGATTCTGGCTCTGATCTCTCAGACCGATTCTGGCTCTGACCTCTCAGACCAATTCTGGCTCTGACCTTTCATACTCATTCTGGCTCTGATCTCTCAGACTGATTCTGACTCTGATCTCTCATACTGACTCTGGCTCTGATCTCTCAGACCGATTCTGGCTCTGATCTCTCAGACCGATTGTGGCTCTGACCTCTCAGACCGATTCTGGCTCTGACCTCTCAGACTGATTCTGGCTCTGACCTCTCAGACTGATCCTGGCTTTGACCTCTCAGACTGATTCCGGCTCTGACCTCTCATACTGATTCTGGCTCTGATCTCTCAAACCGATTCTGGCTCTGACCTCTCAGACCGATTCTGGCTCTGACCTCTCATACTGATTCTGGCTCTGATCTCTCAGACCGATTCTGGCTCTGACCTCTCAGACCGATTCTGGCTCTGAACTTTCATACTGCTTCTGGTTCTGTCCTCTCAGACTGATTCTGCCTCTGACCTCTCATACTGCTTCTGGCTCTGACCTTTCATACTGCTTCTGGCTCTGACCTCTTAGACCGATTCTGGCTCTGATCTTTCATACTGCTTCTGGTTCTGTCCTCTCAGACCGATTCTGGCTCTGACCTCTCAGACCGATTCTGGCTCTGATCTTTCATACTGCTTCTGGTTCTGTCCTCTCAGACTGATTCTGGCTCTGTCCTCTCATACTGTTTCTGGCTCTGACCTCTCAGACTGCTTCTGGCTCTGACATCTCATACTTCTTCTGGCTCTGACCTCTCAGACTGATTCTGGCTCTGACCTCTCAGACTGATTCTGGCTCTGACCTCTCAGTCTGATTCCGGCTCTGACCTCTCATACTGATTCTGGCTCTGACGTCTCATACTGATTCTGGCTCTGACGTCTCATACTGATTCTGGCTCTGACGTCTCATACTGATTCTGGCTCTGACGTCTCATACTGATTCCGGTTCGGACCTCTCAGTCTGATTCCGGATCTGACCTCTCAGTCTGATTCCGGCTCTGACCTCTCATATTGATTCCAGCTCTGACCTCTCAGACCGATTCTGGCTCTGATCTCTCAGACCGATTCTGGCTCTGATCTCTCAGACCGATTCTGGCTCTGACCTCTCAGACCGATTCTGGCTCTGACCTCTCAGACCGATTCTGGCTCTGACCTCTGATACCGATTCTGGCTCTGATCTCTCAGACCGATTCTGGCTCTGACCTCTCAGACCGATTCTGTCTCTGACCTTTCATACTGCTTCTGGTTCTGTCCTCTCAGACTGATTCTGCCTCTGACCTCTCATACTGCTTCTGGCTCTGATCTCTGACTGATTCTGACTCTGATCTCTCATACTAATTCTGGCTCTGATCTCTCAGACCGTTTCTGGCTTTGACCTTTCATACTGATTCTGGCTCTGATCTCTCAGACTGATTCTGACTCTGATCTCTCAGAATGATTCTGGCTCTGACCTCTCAGACTGATTCTGACTCTGATCTCTCAGACTGATTCTGACTCTGATCTCTCAGACCAATTCTGGCTCTGATCTCTCAGACCGATTCTGGCTCTGATCTCTCAGACCGATTCTGGCTCTGACCTCTCAGACCGATTCTGGCTCTGACCTCTCATACTGATTCTGGCTCTGATCTCTCACACCAATTCTGGCTCTGATCTCTCAGACCGATTCTGGCTCTGACCTTTCATACTGATTCTGGCTCTGACCTCTCAGACTGATTCTGGCTCTGACCTCTCAGACTGATTCTGGCTCTGACCTCTCAAACTGATACTGGCTCTGACGTCTCTTACTGATTCTGGCTCTGACGTCTCATACTGATTCTGGCTCTGACGTCTCATACTGATTCTGGCTCTGACGTCTCATACTGATTCTGGCTCTGACGTCTCATACTGATTCCGGTTCGGACCTCTCAGTCTGATTCCGGCTCTGACCTCTCAGTCTGATTCCGGCTCTGACCTCTCATATTGATTCCAGCTCTGACCTCTCATACTGATTCTGGCTCTGACCTCTCAGACCGATTCTGCCTCTGATCTCTCAGACCGATTCTGGCTCTGATCTCTCAGACCGATTCTGGCTCTGATCTCAGACCGATTCTGGTTCTGACCTCTCAGACCGATTCTGGCTCTGACCTCTCAGACCGATTCTGGCTCTGACCTCTGATACCGATTCTGGCTCTGTTCTCTCAGACCGATTCTGGCACTGACCTCTCAGACCGATTCTGTCTCTGACCTTTCATACTGCTTCTGGTTCCGTCCTCTCAGACTGATTCTGCCTCTGACCTCTCATACTGCTTCTGGCTCTGATCTCTGACTGATTCTGACTCTGATTTTTCATACTAATTCTGGCTCTGATCTCTCAGACCGTTTCTGGCTTTGATCTTTCATACTGATTCTGGCTCTGATCTCTCAGACTGATTCTGACTCTGATCTCTCAGAATGATTCTGGCTCTGATCTCTCAGACCGATTCTGGCTCTGACCTTTCATACTGATTCTGGCTCTGACCTTTCATACTGATTCTGGCTCTGATCTCTCATACTGATTCTGGCTCTGATCTCTCAGACCGATTTTGGCTCTGATCTCTCAGACCGATTCTGGCTCTGATCTCTCAGACCGATTCTGGCTCTGATCTCTCAGACCGATTCTGGCTCTGATCTCTCAGACCGATTCTGGCTCTGACCTTTCATACTGATTCTGGCTCTGATCTCTCAGACTGATTCTGACTCTGATCTCTCATACTGAGTCTGGCTCTGATCTCTCAGACCGATTCTGGCTCTGACCTCTCATACTGATTCTGGCTCTGACCTCTCATACTGATTCTGGCTCTGACCTTTCATACTGATTCTGGCTCTGATCTCTCATACTGATTCTGGCTCTGATCTCTCAGACCGATTCTGGCTCTGATCTCTCAGACCGATTCTGGCTCTGATCTCTCAGACCGATTCTGGCTCTGATCTCTCAGACCGATTCTGGCTCTGAACTCTCAGACCGAATCTGGCTCTGATCTCTCAGACCGATTCTGGCTCTGACCTCTCAGACCGATTCTGGCTCTGACCTCTCAGACCGATTCTGGCTCTGACCTCTCTGACCGATTCTGGCTCTGACCTCTCAGACCGATTCTGGCTCTGATTTGTCAGACTGATTCTGGCTCTGACCTTTCATACTGATTCTGGCTCTGACCTCTCATACTGATTCTGGCTCTGATCTCTCATACTGATTCTGGCTCTGATCTCTCAGACCGATTCTGGCTCTGATCTCTCAGACCGATTCTGGCTCTGATCTCTCAGACCGATTCTGGCTCTGATCTCTCAGACCGATTCTGGCTCTGATCTCTCAGACCGATTCTGGCTCTGATCTCTCAGACCGATTCTGGCTCTGACCTCTCAGACCGATTCTGGCTCTGACCTTTCATACTGATTCTGGCTCTGATCTCTCAGACTGATTCTGACTCTGATCTCTCATACAGATTCTGGCTCTGATCTCTCAGACCGATTCTGGCTTTGATCTCTCAGACCGATTCTGGCTCTGACCTCTCAGACCGATTCTGGCTCTGACCTTTCATACTGATTCTGGCTCTGATCTCTCAGACTGATTCTGACTCTAATCTCTCAGACTGATTCTGGCTCTGATCTCTCAGACCGATTCTGGCTCTGACCTCTCAGACCGATTCTGGCTCTGACCTTTAATACTGCTTCTGGTTCCGTCCTCTCAGACTGATTCTGCCTCTGACCTCTCATACTGCTTCTGGCTCTGATCTCTGACTGATTCTGACTCTGATCTCTCATACTAATTCTGGCTCTGATCTCTCAGACCGTTTCTGGCTCTGACCTTTCATACTGATTCTGGCTCTGATCTCTCAGACTGATTCTGACTCTGATCTCTCAGAATGATTCTGGCTCTGATCTCTCGGACTGATTCTGACTCTGATCTCTCAGACTGATTCTGACTCTGATCTCTCAGACCGATTCTGGCTCTAATCTCTCAGACCGATTCTGTCTCTGACCTCTCAGACCGATTCTGGCTCTGACCTCTCATACTGATTCTGGCTCTGATCTCTCACACCGATTCTGGCTCTGACCTCTCAGACTGATTCTAGCTCTGATCTCTCAGACCGATTCTGGCTCTGACCTTTCATACTGATTCTGGCTCTGATCTCTCAGACCGATTCTGGCTCTGATCTCTCAGACCGATTCTGGCTCTGATCTCTCACACCGATTCTGGCTCTGACCTCTCAGACTGATTCTGGCTCTGACCTTTCAGACTGCTTCTGGTTCTGACATCTCATACTTCTTCTGGCTCTGACCTCTCTGACCGATTCTGGCTCTGACCTCTCAGACTGATTCTGGCTCTGATCTCTCAGACTGATTCTGGCTCTGATCTCTCAGACCGATTCTGGCTCTGATCTCTCAGACCGATTCTGGCTCTGACCTTTCATACTGATTCTGGCTCTGATCTCTCAGATCGATTCTGGCTCTGATCTCTCAGACCGATTCTGGCTCTGATCTCTCAGACCGATTCTGGCTCTGACCTTTCATACTGATTCTGGCTCTGATCTCTCAGACCGATTCTGGATCTGACCTTTCATACTGATTCTGGCTCTGACCTTTCATACTGATTCTGGCTCTGATCTCTCATACTGATTCTGGCTCTGATCTCTCAGACCGATTTTGGCTCTGATCTCTCAGACCGATTCTGGCTCTGATCTCTCAGACCGATTCTGGCTCTGATCTCTCAGACCGATTCTGGCTCTGATCTCTCAGACCGATTCTGGCTCTGATCTCTCAACCGATTCTGGCTCTGACCTTTCATACTGATTCTGGCTCTGATCTCTCAGACTGATTCTGACTCTGATCTCTCATACTGAGTCTGGCTCTGATCTCTCAGACCGATTCTGGCTCTGACCTCTCATACTGATTCTGGCTCTGACCTCTCATACTGATTCTGGCTCTGATCTCTCAGACCGATTCTGGCTCTGACCTCTCAGACCGATTCTGGCTCTGATCTCTCAGACTGATTCTGACTCTGATCTCTCATACTGATTCTGGCTCTGATCTCTCAGACCGATTCTGGCTCTGATCTCTCAGACCGATTCTGGCTCTGACCTCTCAGACCGATTCTGGCTCTGACCTTTCATACTCATTCTGGCTCTGATCTCTCAGACCGATTCTGGCTCTGATCTCTCAGACCGATTGTGGCTCTGACCTCTCAGACCGATTCTGGCTCTGACCTCTCAGACTGATTCTGGCTCTGACCTCTCAGACTGATCTTGGCTTTGACCTCTCAGACTGATTCCGGCTCTGACCTCTCATACTGATTCTGGCTCTGATCTCTCAGACTGATTCTGACTCTGATCTCTCAGACCGATTCTGGCTCTGATCTCTCAAACCGATTCTGGCTCTGACCTCTCAGACCGATTCTGGCTCTGACCTCTCATACTGATTCTGGCTCTGATCTCTCAGACCGATTCTGGCTCTGACCTCTCAGACCGATTCTGGCTCTGAACTTTCATACTGCTTCTGGTTCTGTCCTCTCAGACTGATTCTGCCTCTGACCTCTCATACTGCTTCTGGCTCTGACCTTTCATACTGCTTCTGGCTCTGACCTCTTAGACCGATTCTGGCTCTGATCTTTCATACTGCTTCTGGTTCTGTCCTCTCAGACCGATTCTGGCTCTGACCTCTCAGACCGATTCTGGCTCTGATCTTTCATACTGCTTCTGGTTCTGTCCTCTCAGACTTATTCTGGCTCTGTCCTCTCATACTGTTTCTGGCTCTGACCTCTCAGACTGCTTCTGGCTCTGACATCTCATACTTCTTCTGGCTCTGACCTCTCAGACTGATTCTGGCTCTGACCTCTCAGACTGATTCTGGCTCTGACCTCTCAGTCTGATTCCGGCTCTGACCTCTCATACTGATTCTGGCTCTGACGTCTCATACTGATTCTGGCTCTGACGTCTCATACTGATTCTGGCTCTGACGTCTCATACTGATTCCGGTTCGGACCTCTCAGTCTGATTCCGGATCTGACCTCTCAGTCTGATTCCAGCTCTGACCTCTCATATTGATTCCAGCTCTGACCTCTCAGACCGATTCTGGCTCTGATCTCTCAGATCGATTCTGGCTCTGATCTCTCAGACCGATTCTGGCTCTGACCTCTCAGACCGATTCTGGCTCTGACCTCTCAGACCGATTCTGGCTCTGACCTCTGATACCGATTCTGGCTCTGATCTCTCAGACCGATTCTGGCTCTGACCTCTCAGACCGATTCTGTCTCTGACCTTTCATACTGCTTCTGGTTCTGTCCTCTCAGACTGATTCTGCCTCTGACCTCTCATACTGCTTCTGGCTCTGATCTCTGACTGATTCTGACTCTGATCTCTCATACTAATTCTGGCTCTGATCTCTCAGACCGTTTCTGGCTTTGACCTTTCATACTGATTCTGGCTCTGATCTCTCAGACTGATTCTGGCTCTGACCTCTCAGACCGATTCTGGCTCTGATCTCTCAGACCGATTCTGGCTCTGATCTCTCAGACCGATTCTGGCTCTGATCTCTCAGACCGATTCTGGCTCTGACCTTTCATACTGATTCTGGCTCTGATCTCTCAGACTGATTCTGACTCTGATCTCTCATACTGAGTCTGGCTCTGATCTCTCAGACCGATTCTGGCTCTGACCTCTCATACTGATTCTGGCTCTGACCTCTCATACTGATTCTGGCTCTGATCTCTCAGACCGATTCTGGCTCTGACCTCTCAGACCGATTCTGGCTCTGATCTCTCAGACCGATTCTGGCTCTGATCTCTCAGACCGATTCTGGCTCTGACCTCTCAGACCAATTCTGGCTCTGACCTTTCATACTCATTCTGGCTCTGATCTCTCAGACTGATTCTGACTCTGATCTCTCATACTGACTCTGGCTCTGATCTCTCAGACCGATTCTGGCTCTGATCTCTCAGACCGATTGTGGCTCTGACCTCTCAGACCGATTCTGGCTCTGACCTCTCAGACTGATTCTGGCTCTGACCTCTCAGACTGATCCTGGCTTTGACCTCTCAGACTGATTCCGGCTCTGACCTCTCATACTGATTCTGGCTCTGATCTCTCAGACTGATTCTGACTCTGATCTCTCAGACCGATTCTGGCTCTGATCTCTCAAACCGATTCTGGCTCTGACCTCTCAGACCGATTCTGGCTCTGACCTCTCATACTGATTCTGGCTCTGATCTCTCAGACCGATTCTGGCTCTGACCTCTCAGACCGATTCTGGCTCTGAACTTTCATACTGCTTCTGGTTCTGTCCTCTCAGACTGATTCTGCCTCTGACCTCTCATACTGCTTCTGGCTCTGACCTTTCATACTGCTTCTGGCTCTGACCTCTTAGACCGATTCTGGCTCTGATCTTTCATACTGCTTCTGGTTCTGTCCTCTCAGACCGATTCTGGCTCTGACCTCTCAGACCGATTCTGGCTCTGATCTTTCATACTGCTTCTGGTTCTGTCCTCTCAGACTGATTCTGGCTCTGTCCTCTGATACTGTTTCTGGCTCTGACCTCTCAGACTGCTTCTGGCTCTGACATCTCATACTTCTTCTGGCTCTGACCTCTCAGACTGATTCTGGCTCTGACCTCTCAGACTGATTCTGGCTCTGACCTCTCAGTCTGATTCCGGCTCTGACCTCTCATACTGATTCTGGCTCTGACGTCTCATACTGATTCTGGCTCTGACGTCTCATACTGATTCTGGCTCTGACGTCTCATACTGATTCTGGCTCTGACGTCTCATACTGATTCCGGTTCGGACCTCTCAGTCTGATTCCGGATCTGACCTCTCAGTCTGATTCCGGCTCTGACCTCTCATATTGATTCCAGCTCTGACCTCTCAGACCGATTCTGGCTCTGATCTCTCAGACCGATTCTGGCTCTGATCTCTCAGACCGATTCTGGCTCTGACCTCTCAGACCGATTCTGGCTCTGACCTCTCAGACCGATTCTGGCTCTGACCTCTGATACCGATTCTGGCTCTGATCTCTCAGACCGATTCTGGCTCTGACCTCTCAGACCGATTCTGTCTCTGACCTTTCATACTGCTTCTGGTTCTGTCCTCTCAGACTGATTCTGCCTCTGACCTCTCATACTGCTTCTCGCTCTGATCTCTGACTGATTCTGACTCTGATCTCTCATACTAATTCTGGCTCTGATCTCTCAGACCGTTTCTGGCTTTGACCTTTCATACTGATTCTGGCTCTGATCTCTCAGACTGATTCTGACTCTGATCTCTCAGAATGATTCTGGCTCTGACCTCTCAGACTGATTCTGACTCTGATCTCTCAGACCGATTCTGACTCTGATCTCTCAGACCGATTCTGGCTCTGATCTCTCAGACCGATTCTGGCTCTGATCTCTCAGACCGATTCTGGCTCTGACCTCTCAGACCGATTCTGGCTCTGACCTCTCATACTGATTCTGGCTCTGATCTCTCACACCAATTCTGGCTCTGATCTCTCAGACCGATTCTGGCTCTGACCTTTCATACTGATTCTGGCTCTGACCTCTCAGACTGATTCTGGCTCTGACCTCTCAGACTGATTCTGGCTCTGACCTCTCATACTGATTCTGGCTCTGATCTCTCAGACCGATTCTGGCTCTGACCTCTCAGACCGATTCTGGCTCTGACGTCTCATACTGATTCTGGCTCTGATCTCTCAGACCGATTCTGGCTCTGACCTCTCAGACCAATTCTGGCTCTGACCTTTCATATTCATTCTGGCTCTGATCTCTCAGACTGATTCTGACTCTGATCTCTCATACTGACTCTGGCTCTGATCTCTCAGACCGATTCTGGCTCTGATCTCTCAGACCGATTGTGGCTCTGACCTCTCAGACCGATTCTGGCTCTGACCTCTCAGACTGATTCTGGCTCTGACCTCTCAGACTGATCCTGGCTTTGACCTCTCAGACTGATTCCGGCTCTGACCTCTCATACTGATTCTGGCTCTGATCTCTCAGACTGATTCTGACTCTGATCTCTCAGACCGATTCTGGCTCTGATCTCTCAAACCGATTCTGGCTCTGACCTCTCAGACCGATTCTGGCTCTGACCTCTCATACTGATTCTGGCTCTGATCTCTCAGACCGATTCTGGCTCTGACCTCTCAGACCGATTCTGGCTCTGAACTTTCATACTGCTTCTGGTTCTGTCCTCTCAGACTGATTCTGCCTCTGACCTCTCATACTGCTTCTGGCTCTGACCTTTCATACTGCTTCTGGCTCTGACCTTTCACACTGCTTCTGGCTCTGACCTCTTAGACCGATTCTGGCTCTGATCTTTCATACTGCTTCTGGTTCTGTCCTCTCAGACCGATTCTGGCTCTGACCTCTCAGACCGATTCTGGCTCTGATCTTTCATACTGCTTCTGGTTCTGTCCTCTCAGACTGATTCTGGCTCTGTCCTCTCATACTGTTTCTGGCTCTGACCTCTCAGACTGCTTCTGGCTCTGACATCTCATACTTCTTCTGGCTCTGACCTCTCAGACTGATTCTGGCTCTGACCTCTCAGACTGATTCTGGCTCTGACCTCTCAGTCTGATTCCGGCTCTGACCTCTCATACTGATTCTGGCTCTGACGTCTCATACTGATTCTGGCTCTGACGTCTCATACTGATTCTGGCTCTGACGTCTCATACTGATTCTGGCTCTGACGTCTCATACTGATTCCGGTTCGGACCTCTCAGTCTGATTCCGGATCTGACCTCTCAGTCTGATTCCGGCTCTGACCTCTCATATTGATTCCAGCTCTGACCTCTCAGACCGATTCTGGCTCTGATCTCTCAGACCGATTCTGGCTCTGATCTCTCAGACCGATTCTGGCTATGACCTCTCAGACCGATTCTGGCTCTGACCTCTCAGACCGATTCTGGCTCTGACCTCTGATACCGATTCTGGCTCTGATCTCTCAGACCGATTCTGGCTCTGACCTCTCAGACCGATTCTGTCTCGGACCTTTCATACTGCTTCTGGTTCTGTCCTCTCAGACTGATTCTGCCTCTGACCTCTCATACTGCTTCTGGCTCTGATCTCTGACTGATTCTGACTCTGATCTCTCATACTAATTCTGGCTCTGATCTCTCAGACCGTTTCTGGCTTTGACCTTTCATACTGATTCTGGCTCTGATCTCTCAGACTGATTCTGACTCTGATCTCTCAGAATGATTCTGGCTCTGACCTCTCAGACTGATTCTGACTCTGATCTCTCAGACCGATTCTGACTCTGATCTCTCAGACCGATTCTGGCTCTGATCTCTCAGACCGATTCTGGCTCTGATCTCTCAGACCGATTCTGGCTCTGACCTCTCAGACCGATTCTGGCTCTGACCTCTCATACTGATTCTGGCTCTGATCTCTCACACCAATTCTGGCTCTGATCTCTCAGACCGATTCTGGCTCTGACCTTTCATACTGATTCTGGCTCTGACCTCTCAGACTGATTCTGGCTCTGACCTCTCAGACTGATTCTGGCTCTGACCTCTCAAACTGATACTGGCTCTGACGTCTCTTACTGATTCTGGCTCTGACGTCTCATACTGATTCTGGCTCTGACGTCTCATACTGATTCTGGCTCTGACGTCTCATACTGATTCTGGCTCTGACGTCTCATACTGATTCCGGTTCGGACCTCTCAGTCTGATTCCGGCTCTGACCTCTCAGTCTGATTCCGGCTCTGACCTCTCATATTGATTCCAGCTCTGACCTCTCATACTGATTCTGGCTCTGACCTCTCAGACCGATTCTGCCTCTGATCTCTCAGACCGATTCTGGCTCTGATCTCTCAGACCGATTCTGGCTCTGATCTCTCAGACCGATTCTGGTTCTGACCTCTCAGACCGATTCTGGCTCTGACCTCTCAGACCGATTCTGGCTCTGACCTCTGATACCGATTCTGGCTCTGTTCTCTCAGACCGATTCTGGCACTGACCTCTCAGACCGATTCTGTCTCTGACCTTTCATACTGCTTCTGGTTCCGTCCTCTCAGACTGATTCTGCCTCTGACCTCTCATACTGCTACTGGCTCTGATCTCTGACTGATTCTGACTCTGATTTTTCATACTAATTCTGGCTCTGATCTCTCAGACCGTTTCTGGCTTTGATCTTTCATACTGATTCTGGCTCTGATCTCTCAGACTGATTCTGACTCTGATCTCTCAGAATGATTCTGGCTCTGATCTCTCAGACCGATTCTGGCTCTGACCTTTCATACTGATTCTGGCTCTGACCTTTCATACTGATTCTGGCTCTGATCTCTCATACTGATTCTGGCTCTGATCTCTCAGACCGATTTTAGCTCTGATCTCTCAGACCGATTCTGGCTCTGATCTCTCAGACCGATTCTGGCTCTGATCTCTCAGACCGATTCTGGCTCTGATCTCTCAGACCGATTCTGGCTCTGACCTTTCATACTGATTCTGGCTCTGATCTCTCAGACTGATTCTGACTCTGATCTCTCATACTGAGTCTGGCTCTGATCTCTCAGACCGATTCTGGCTCTGACCTCTCATACTGATTCTGGCTCTGACCTCTCATACTGATTCTGGCTCTGACCTTTCATACTGATTCTGGCTCTGATCTCTCATACTGATTCTGGCTCTGATCTCTCAGACCGATTCTGGCTCTGATCTCTCAGACCGATTCTGGCTCTGATCTCTCAGACCGATTCTGGCTCTGATCTCTCAGACCGATTCTGGCTCTGAACTCTCAGACCGAATCTGGCTCTGATCTCTCAGACCGATTCTGGCTCTGACCTCTCAGACCGATTCTGGCTCTGACCTCTCTGACCGATTCTGGCTCTGACCTCTCAGACCGATTCTGGCTCTGATTTGTCAGACTGATTCTGGCTCTGACCTTTCATACTGATTCTGGCTCTGACCTCTCATACTGATTCTGGCTCTGATCTCTCATACTGATTCTGGCTCTGATCTCTCAGACCGATTCTGGCTCTGATCTCTCAGACCGATTCTGGCTCTGATCTCTCAGACCGATTCTGGCTCTGACCTCTCAGACCGATTCTGGCTCTGACCTTTCATACTGATTCTGGCTCTGATCTCTCAGACTGATTCTGACTCTGATCTCTCATACAGATTCTGGCTCTGATCTCTCAGACCGATTCTGGCTTTGATCTCTCAGACCGATTCTGGCTCTGACCTCTCAGACCGATTTTGGCTCTGACCTTTCATACTGATTCTGGCTCTGATCTCTCAGACTGATTCTGACTCTAATCTCTCAGACTGATTCTGGCTCTGATCTCTCAGACCGATTCTGGCTCTGACCTCTCAGACCGATTCTGGCTCTGACCTTTAATACTGCTTCTGGTTCCGTCCTCTCAGACTGATTCTGCCTCTGACCTCTCATACTGCTTCTGGCTCTGATCTCTGACTGATTCTGACTCTGATCTCTCATACTAATTCTGGCTCTGATCTCTCAGACCGTTTCTGGCTCTGACCTTTCATACTGATTCTGGCTCTGATCTCTCAGACTGATTCTGACTCTGATCTCTCAGAATGATTCTGGCTCTGATCTCTCGGACTGATTCTGACTCTTATCTCTCAGACTGATTCTGACTCTGATCTCTCAGACCGATTCTGGCTCTGATCTCTCAGACCGATTCTGTCTCTGACCTCTCAGACCGATTCTGGCTCTGACCTCTCATACTGATTCTGGCTCTGATCTCTCACACCGATTCTGGCTCTGACCTCTCAGACTGATTCTAGCTCTGATCTCTCAGACCGATTCTGGCTCTGACCTTTCATACTGATTCTGGCTCTGATCTCTCAGACCGATTCTGGCTCTGATCTCTCAGACCGATTCTGGCTCTGATCTCTCACACCGATTCTGGCTCTGACCTCTCAGACTGATTCTGGCTCTGACCTTTCAGACTGCTTCTGGTTCTGACATCTCATACTTCTTCTGGCTCTGACCTCTCTGACCGATTCTGGCTCTGACCTCTCAGACTGATTCTGGCTCTGATCTCTCAGACTGATTCTGGCTCTGATCTCTCAGACCGATTCTGGCTCTGATCTCTCAGACCGATTCTGGCTCTGACCTTTCATACTGATTCTGGCTCTGATCTCTCAGATCGATTCTGGCTCTGATCTCTCAGACCGATTCTGGCTCTGATCTCTCAGACCGATTCTGGCTCTGACCTTTCATACTGATTCTGGCTCTGATCTCTCAGACCGATTCTGGATCTGACCTTTCATACTGATTCTGGCTCTGACCTTTCATACTGATTCTGGCTCTGATCTCTCATACTGATTCTGGCTCTGATCTCTCAGACCGATTTTGGCTCTGATCTCTCAGACCGATTCTGGCTCTGATCTCTCAGACCGATTCTGGCTCTGATCTCTCAGACCGATTCTGGCTCTGATCTCTCAGACCGATTCTGGCTCTGATCTCTCAACCGATTCTGGCTCTGACCTTTCATACTGATTCTGGCTCTGATCTCTCAGACTGATTCTGACTCTGATCTCTCATACTGAGTCTGGCTCTGATCTCTCAGACCGATTCTGGCTCTGACCTCTCATACTGATTCTGGCTCTGACCTCTCATACTGATTCTGGCTCTGATCTCTCAGACCGATTCTGGCTCTGACCTCTCAGACCGATTCTGGCTCTGATCTCTCAGACTGATTCTGACTCTGATCTCTCATACTGATTCTGGCTCTGATCTCTCAGACCGATTCTGGCTCTGATCTCTCAGACCGATTCTGGCTCTGACCTCTCAGACCGATTCTGGCTCTGACCTTTCATACTCATTCTGGCTCTGATCTCTCAGACCGATTCTGGCTCTGATCTCTCAGACCGATTGTGGCTCTGACCTCTCAGACCGATTCTGGCTCTGACCTCTCAGACTGATTCTGGCTCTGACCTCTCCGACTGATCCTGGCTTTGACCTCTCAGACTGATTCCGGCTCTGACCTCTCATACTGATTCTGGCTCTGATCTCTCAGACTGATTCTGACTCTGATCTCTCAGACCGATTCTGGCTCTGATCTCTCAAACCGATTCTGGCTCTGACC